>NC_142804.1:66762119-67016052 GCF_049724085.1 Artemia sp. Qi Xiang Cuo
ATATTTCTTAACATTGGACGTGATCGTCTCTTACTAGGCTGCTAGCTACCGCTGCAACCCGGATTGCTAGCTACCGCTGCAACCCAGATAACCCTAACAGGCTCGTTTTCGCCATAAGTGAAAAACATTGCTTTTCCTTCGCTGCTGATAGGTATGCTTGTATATATATTTTTATTGCTGCTACATAAACTGCAATTGCTCCTTCCAAAATTAATATACGAACTTTCTAAGAAGTACGCCTCTGTATATTCACTGTGTTGTCGAACATTTTCCATTGTATCTATAAACTGTTCAGCAGTTTCCAGTCCATACCTTGGAAGCTTTTCATTAAACTGGCAACATTTCTTTTGGATATTGCTATGAAGCTTTGCCAAAGCATTTCTAGCCGACTTTTCAACAGCATCCGCTCTTTCAAAGAGAATTTTAATCTGTAATTTTGAATACTTTTCGTGATCCCGATAAAACATGCGTAAAATGTTTCTCAATTTACAAAGATCAGCCTGCATTTTTGCCATCTTCTTGTATTTCTGAATGTAATTTTTCCCTTTATCCTTATGCGTTCTTCGGTGCAACCTCGCAGAGAATTTATTTTTTTCATTATAGCTTTTGTCACCCCAGTATCTACCCATTATTCTGGTAGCAACTTTTTTCTTATGTTTGTTTCGGTAATCTATATCGTTATCATACCGTTCCTTGCTCTTTTGTTTGGCTGTCTAAATTTTCCCTTCTCGATACCCCTGATCCGTAACATACCTCTGTTTTGCTCTGTCATATTTCATTTTCTTAAATTCTGGATCACAAGACATCTTATTAGCAATCCTTACGCGTTCTCGAGCTTTATTGCGTTCGGTGGCATTTTTATCTCTTTTAAATAAACTTTTCCTATATTTCAGGATGTTAGCTTTATTTTTTGTGTATTAAAGTTTTCTATTAGTAGAAATTTGGATTGCTCTATTTTGATAGTTTTTTTGGTTATTCTTTCTTTTTTTCCACTCGCGTGAGACCATATTTTTTCAAGGTTTAAAATTATTAAGTACACAATACCCCGTGTCGAGTATCTAAAACCTAGCATAAAATAAAATTAATTTTTAAATTTTCAGGTATTTATCTTGTTTGAATTACAAAATTAGTATTATTGGTTAGACACCATAAATATTTTTGCAGTTTACATAATAATTTTAGCGATTCTGGACTGAAAACTAAAATAATTGCAATTATAAGACAATAATATGGAGATACGTACTTTACGGGTTACAAACCAAAAAAAGTTTGGTTCCAGGATACAATAATAACTTTGAACGTAGATGAAAAAAATTTTCTTCCAGGAGACAAAAAGTAAAACTAATTATAAAATTTTCATGTATTTTTGTTGTTTAAATTAAGAAATTACTATTACTGATTAGGCATCATAGATATTTTTGCAGTTTACATAATAATATTAGCGATTAAGCAAAAAAAGAAAATTTTGGTTCCAGGAGTTTCGGTTACTATTGAGACAAGTAGCTATTATTACTATAGAGTTCATTACCATGAATTGTTTGATTGCTTGTAAATTGAAATATCTTTGAAAAGACTGCAGCATGAAAATACATCAAAAATGCAATTTTTTTGACAAAATTGATTCTACTTTAAAAAGTATTTTATTTTTAATTACAAAAGTGACTATATGTTGCAATTTCCTTTAAAATGAGCTATTATACAGCTCTCTATGATTTTCCAGTGCCCAGCTAGCTGAGAAGAAAAATCAAGCGAAAAGAAAAAAATATCCCGTTTGTGGAGAATAACGTGGTAAAAGTCAATTTCCTTGATTTTCAAGCCAATATATTTTCTTTGTTATTCAAGCCAAAGGGCGGTAAGTTTCCTTAATAGGGGTTTCGGACAAGATGATTCTAATGGTATACTTTTTGTTTTGATCTGACTCTTTTTTTTAGGAGTTATGGGTTTTATATTTCTTTACATTGGAGGTGATCGTCTCTTACTAGGTTGCTAGCTACCGCTGCAACCCGGATTACAAAAAATTGCCGAAAAGTTTTATGCTATATCATTACAAACAGGAAAAAGCCTACGGCTTTTTCTTCTTTGAAATAGTAAGAGACGAACCATAAGTAACTACCCCTGGAACCACCATATATCAGTTACTATGCATGAGCGATCGTTCTTTACTGTAATTTTGGTGGAAAAATTTATTCTCTTTTAGAAATAATTTATTTTAGTTACTATAGATTTTCAACCCAATTAATTTGCTGTGGAAAAGAAAGAAAAAAGAAAAAAAAAGAAAAAAATATCCCGTTTAGGCAGAATGTTGTAGTAGCTGCCACTTTTCTTGATTTTCAAGCCAATATATTTTCCTTGCTGTTCAAGCCAAGGGACAGAAAGTTTCCTATACAGGGGTTGTGGGACAAGGCGGTTCTAATGGTGTACTTTTTGTTTTGATCTGACTCCTCTGTTAGGAACTATGGGTTTTTATATTTCTTAACATTGGACGTGATCGTCTCTTACTAGGTTGCTAGCTACCGCTGCAACCCGGAGTTGCTAGCTACCGCTGCAACCCGGATTTCTTGATTTTCAAGCCAATATATTTCCCTTGCTTTTCAAGCCAATGGACAGAAAGTTTCCTATAAAGGGATTATGGACAAGGCGGTTTTAATGGTATACTTTTTGTTTTGATCTGACTCCTTTTTTTAGGAACTATGGTTTTTTATATTTCTTAACATTGGACGTGATCGTCTCTTACTAGGTTGCTAGCTACCGCTGCAACCCGGATTGTAGTTCAATTACTATAGGCTATAGTTGGTTCTTTTCTATAAAACAGGAAAAAGCCTACGGCTTTTTCTTCTTTGAAATAGCAAGAGACGAACCTCAAACAATCAAGTTCCTAACTAAGTCGAATGTATGCAATGGTTTATTATTCTAATTTTAATGTAAAATAGATTACTTCATTTAGCATGGTCATGTCGTTCTTTACTGTAATCAAGCCAAGGGACAGAAAGTTTTCTAAATAGGGGTTTCGGACAAGGCGGTTCTAATGGTGTACTTCTTGTTTTATTTTGACTCTTTTTTTAGGAGCTATGGGTTTTTATATTTCTTAACATTGGACGTGATCGTACTAGGTTGCTAGCTACCGCTGCAGCCCGGATTGCTAGCTACTGCTGCAACCCGGATACGAAACCACTCGGCGGTTTTAAGAATCCAGTCCGGGGGCGTGCATTAGTCGTCATCACAGAAGAAGAAGAAGTCAATCCGAGGCTATCTGTTGCTGTTTCTTGAGTAATCAGTTTTTACGGTGGCGAGTTAATAGCCCACCGGCCAACCAACGAATTGGAACAGGCGGAGCACGTTAGCCACCTTCTCGCTCGGCGTGAAGTTCGATAGTGTTACAACCCTACACCACGTTGAGGTGCGCAGACGGATTTCCACTGCTGTCCAGGGAGGGAGAGTCGAGCCTCATCGCTCACAACGTCGTCACTGCCACGACAATTGCTTACTTAGCTGTGACCCTTAAATCCCAACCTGAATAAGCAGGGCTTTAGTAAGGGGAAATTTTTGACAAACATCATTTATGATGAATTATATCGGTCCTTTATGTAGTTGCAAATGATTACAAACGTGAAAAAGTCTAAGGATTTTTCTTCTTTGAAATAGAAAGAAACGAACTTCGAACAATCAAGTAAATAACTAAATCGAATGTATACAATGATTTATTATTCCAATGAACGTCTTTTAATGTAACTAAACTTGTTGAAACTTAAATATTTAAAATCTGTATAAAAATTTGATTCTTTTGACGTATCTTTGATATTAAAATTCTGTTTTTTAGAGTCACGGTTGCTATTGGGACGATTCACTTCTACTACAACAGTTCGTTACCACGAACTTTTTGACTATTTCATTTTTACTATGGTGCATTATCATCTCTTACTAGGTTGCTAGCTACCACCGCAGCCCGGATAGTATGCAAGCTACTGCTGCAACCTGGATTCTAGTTACTATGGGCTATAGTTTGCCCTTTAATGTAATTGAGCAACCCTCTACGATGTTCCAGTGCCAAGCTATCTCTGGATACAAAAAAAGAAAAGAGAAAAAAATATCCCGTTTGGGGAGAATAACGTGGTTAAAGTCAATTTTCTTGATTTTCAAGCCAATATATTTCCCTTGCTTTTCAAGCCAAGGGACAGAAAGTTTCCTATACAGGGGTTTCGGACAAGGTGGTTCTAATGGTGTACTTTTTGTTTTGATCTGACTCCTTTTTAGGAACTATGGGTTTTTATATTTCTTAACATTGGACGTGATCGTCTCTTACTAGGTTGCTAGCTACCGCTGCAACCCGGATATTTAATATAGGAAAGAGATCGTTCTTTATTATAATTCTTGATTTTCAGTCCAATATATTTCCCTTGCTGTTCAAGCCAAGGGGCAGAAAGTTATGTAAACCTTATGTAAACTTTACTAACCTATACTATAGTTAAGTGGCATATAAAATTTAGTATAGGCAAGAGGTCGTTCTTTATTATAATTCCTTGATCTTTTGTTTGGCTGTCTCAATTTTTGCATGTCTATAATCTTAATCATTGTGATAACGTTCCCTGCTCTTTTGTCTAGCCTGCTCAATTGTTGCTTCTCTATAAAGTTTATCATTGTGATAACGCTCCTTGATCTTTTGTTTAGCCTGCTCAATTCTTGCTTCTCTGTAATGTTCATCATTACCATACCGTTCCTTGATCTTTTGTTTGGCTGTCTCAATTTTTGCATGTCTATAATCTTCATCATTGTGATAACACATCTTGCTGTTTTCTTTTGCTCTCTCAATTATTACTTCTCGATACGCCTGGTCGGTTGAATACCTTTGTTTTGCTCTCTCAATTTTTAATTCTCGATACGCCTGGTCGGTTGAATACCTTTGCTTTTCTCTTTTCAAGATACTAGCTCTGTTGTTTGTGTAGTACTCTTTCTTCAAATTGCGTATAGCTTGCTTCGATCTAACCATTATTCTAATCAAGAATGAGAGAATTTTTAGTTTTGACTTTCCTTATATACTAATTATGACGTCACTCTATTCACGTCATAGCTCTAATATAAAACTATGATGACGTTCATTATTTATCTAGTAGGGTTTCAGACAAGGTATTTCTAATGATGCACTTTTGTTTTGATCTGACTCTATTTTTAGGAGTTTTGGGTTTTTATATTTCTTAGCATTGGACTGATCGTCTATTACTAGGTTGCTAGCTACTGCTGCAACCCAAATTCACATATATATTTATTTATGAGAGGCAGCCTGGCCGAGTGGTCCAAGGCACTGGTGTTAGCCACCAGTCTCTTCAGAGGCGTGGGTTCAATTCTTACCGCTGGTATACGATTATGTTTGAAAGACTGCAGTGTGAAAAGACATCAAAAATGCAGTTTTTGGTGGAAAAATTTATTCTCTTTTAGAAATAATTTATTTTAGTTACTATAGATTTTTAACCCAATTAATTTCCTTTAAAATGCGCTATTGAACAACCCTTTACGATGTTCCAGTGCCAAGCTATCTCTGGAAAAGAAAAAAGAAAAAAAAGAAAAAAAAATGAAAAAAATATCCCGTTTAGGCAGAATGTTGTAGTAGCTGCCACTTTTCTTGATTTTCAAGCCAATATATTTCCCTTGCTGTTCAAGCCAAGGGACAGAAATTTTACTATGCAGGGGTTTCGGACAAGGCGGTTCTAATGGTGTACTTTTTGTTTTGATCTGACACTTTTTTTAAGAACTATGGGTTTTTATATTTCTTAACATTGGACGTGATCGTCTCTTACTAGGTTGCTAGCTACCACTGCAACCCGGATACTATGGGCTGAAGTTCGTTCTTTACTGCGATGGTCGGTTGAATACCTTTGTTTTGCTCTCTCAATTATTACTTCTCGATACGCCTGGTCGGTTGAATACCTTTGTTTTGCTCTCTCAATTTTTACTTCTCGATGCGCCTGGTCGGTTGAATACCTTTGCTTTTCTCTTTTCAAGATACTATCTCTGTTGTTTGTGTAGTACTGTTTTTTCAAATTGTGTATAGCTTGCTTCAATCTAACCATTATTCTAATCAAGAATGAGAGAATTTACATCTGTGTCGTTCTTAAGTAGTAATTATGACGTCACGGCGTAATGATTTTATTGACGTCAAGGCGCAATGATATTATTTCATGACGTCATCAGAAACAACAATATAATTTCGTGTTTTTCTATTCACGTCATAGCTCTAATATAAAGCTACGACATTCATTATTTATCTAGTAGGGTTTCAGACAAGGTAGTTCTAATGATGTACTTTTGTTTTGATCTTACTCTATTTTTAGGAGTTTTGTTATATTTCTTAGCATGGGAGTGATCGTCTCTTACTAGGTTGCTAGCTACTGCTGCAACCCAAATTCACATATATATTTATTTATGAGAGGCAGCCTGGCCGAGTGGTCCAAGACACTGGTGTTAGCCACCAGTCTCTTCGGAGGCGTGGGTTCAAATCTTACCGCTGGTATACGATTATGTTTGAAAGACTGCAGTGTGAAAAGACATCAAAAATTCAGTTTTTGGTGGAAAAATTTATTCTCTTTTAGAAATAATTTATTTTAGTTACTATAGATTTTTAACCCAATTAATTTCCTTTAAAATGAGCTATTGAACAACCCTCTACGATGTTCCAGTGCCAAGCTATCTCTGGAAAAGAAAAAAAGAAAAGAGAAAAAAATATCCCGTTTGGGGAGAATAACGTGGTTAAAGTCAATTTTCTTGATTTTCAAGCCAATATATTTCCCTTGCTGTTCAAGCCCAGGGACAGAAAGTTTCCTATACAGGGGTGTCAGACAAGGCGGTTCTAATGGTGTACTTTTTGTTTTGATCAGACTCCTTTGTTAGGAACTATGGGTTTTTATATTTCTTAACATTGGACGTGATCGTCTCTTACTAGGTTGCTAGCTATCGCTGCAACCCGGAAAAAAAACACATTGTGCCCACATCGTTCTTTACTCAGGCAGTGCTAGCGCGCTGCCTATGATAATAAACTGATTACACACAGGAAAAAGCCTACGGCTTTTTCTTCTTTTCAATAGTAAGAGACGAGTCTCAAATAATCAAGTAGCTAGCTAATTCCAAAGGTATGCAATTTTTGTTATTCCAATGATCGTTTTTTATTGTAACTAGGTTTCAGCCATCTCTACAGCCATGATACTATTGGAAATTACATAATCCCTATTTATGTTTTAGTTAACATGGGCAAGGTGTCTTTATTTATTGTATATGGACTAAGGTTCGTTCTTTCATGTAAAACTAGCAAAACATTTTTTAAGCCTGATGAAGATTTAACTAATGTGTCAAAAGTAAGGTTGCAAGTCGACGATTTTGTTTTGGCCTTATTATAACTGGTATGGTGAAATAATAATACGCATATGGCTGTTAAATCATACTTCTTTATGGTTCAATATGGTGTAGTGGCTAGGATAGTTAACTTTCACTTAACAGGCTCGGGTTCGATTCCCGGGGTGGGAAAATTTTTAACTCTATAATCTTCGAACATTTGAACCTTTTATAATTTATAATGATGCATAATATAAATACTGTAATCTTAACTATAGTGAAGTTGCGTATGCAAGTTAGTATAGGGAAGAGTTCGATCTTTATTATAATGGGCGAGAGATCGTTCTTTACTGTAAAAAATTCAAATATCTTTGAAAAGACTGTAGTATGAAAATACATCAAAAGTGCAATTTTTTTGACCAAATTGATTCTACTTTAAAAAGTATTTTATTTTTAATTACAAAATGGACTAGATGTAGCAATTTCCTTTAAAATGAGCTGTTATACAGCTCTCTATGATTTTCCAGTGCCCAGCTAGCTGAGGAGGAAGAAAAAGCGGAAAGAAAAAAATATCCCGTTTGTGGAGAATAACGTGGTTACAGTCAATTTTCTTGATTTTCAAGCCAATATATTTTCTTTGTTATTGAAGCCAAAGGGTGGTAAGTTTCCTTTTATAGGGGTTTCAGACGAGGTGGTTTTAATGGTGTTAATTTGGTTTTGATCTGACTCCTGTTTTAGGAGTTAGGGGTTTTCATATTTCTTAACATTGGACCTGATCGTCTCTTACTAGGTTGCTAGCTACCGCTGCAAACCGGATATCATTGCTATATCATTAACTAATATAGGCTTATTTAGTATAGGAAAGAGTTCGTTCTTTATTATAATACATTGAATTAGTTGTTCTCTGTCATCTTTGGGTATGTCCTGTTGTAGGTGTTCTAAAATCGTGGCCATCATTACATCAAAACCTTTCTTATTTGAAAGGGATCTTAGACTCTTCAATTGGTATTTTGTCTTTATCTGCTCACAACTGTCACAATGCATTGTGGGGTATACATCCCTGTTGTTAGCTACCTTATCAAGGCTCTCACCAAATAATTTTAATATTGTATTTTCATCCACAAAAACTCTAATATTGCTATCACCGTAAATGAAGTCTTGACTATTATTACGACAGAGTCTACTTGACACTTCTTCTCTGTAATGACTTAGTTCCTTGTACGAGCCCTTGACTTTTAGTAGATTAATATGTTGTATAATCTTACATTTTGATACTGCCTTATATACGCTATTAATCAAACAGTTCAAGACAGGAAAATGTGGAGCTAGTGCCCTTAGAGAACAAAAATATCTCTGACATCCCTCATTTGGGCTACAGTATAACGAATGCCCATGCTTTCTTGTGTCCCTGTAATTGATTTCACAATAATCCAAGCCGCCAAGGTAGAAATTAACCACTTTGTCAGTCGAAAATTTTAATGCTATATTATTTTCAAGGATATCAAAAAGAATTTGACATAATTCAATATCCGTCGGATAGAGCTTGCAGATATCAGGGTGACATTGCCAAGTAACCTGCTGCCCAATTTTTGGTTTTGAATGTTTACTCAGATTGTTATAGGTGACTTCAGCCATCATAATTTCCTTGTCAGATCTAGTTTTAGAGCATTTTTCAATAGTTGTCTCGTACTTTTCAGGAAAGTTTGTTCTACTACACAGATAATTTTTTGCCAAATATTCAGTAGAACTAAAAGAACTGTTTAAAACTCAGTTAGAAATGTTTTTTTCTTGAGTCGGTGTTCCTGGAATTTGTTCTAAATCATTAGTCTTACAAACACATTTACTAATAACCCTAACAGGCTCGTTTTCGCCATAATTGAAAAACATTGCTTTTCCTTCGCTGTTGATAGGTATGCTTGTATATATATTTTTATTGCTGCTACATAAACTGCAATTGCTCCTTCCAAAATTAATATACGAATTTTCTAAGAAGTACGCCTCCGTATATTCACTGTGTTGTCGAACATTTTCCATTGCATCTATAAACTGTTCCGCAGTTGCCAATCCATACCTTGGAAGCTTTTCGTTAAACTGACAACATTTCTTTTGGATATTACTATGAAGCTTTGCCAAAGAATTTCTAGCCGACTTTTCAACAGCATCCGCTCTTTCAAAGACAATTTTAATCTGTAATTTTGAATACTTTTCGTGATCCCGATAAAACATGTGTAAAATGTTTCTCAATTTACAAAGATCAGCCTTTATTTTTGCCATCTTCTTGTATTTCTGAATGTAATTTTTCCCTTTGTCCTTATGCGTTCTTCGGTACAACCTCGCAGAGAATTTAATTTTTTCATTATAGATTTTGTCACCCCAGTAACGCTCCTTGATCTTTTGTTTGGCTGTCTCAATTTTTACTTCTCGATACACCTGGACGGTTGAATACCTTTGCTTTTGGTTTTTCTTATATTTGATGCGGTAATCTTCATCATTGTGATAACTCTCCTTGAACTTTTGTTTGGCTGTCTCAATTTTTGCATGTCTATAATCTTCATCATTGTGATAACACATCTTGCTGTTTTGTTTTGCTCTCTCAATTATTACTTCTTGATACGCCTGGTCGGTTGAATACCTTTGTTTTGCTCTCTCAATTTTTACTTCTTGATACGCCTGGTCGGTTGAATACCTTTGCTTTTCTCTTTTCAAGATACTATCTCTGTTGTTTGTGTAGTACTGTTTTTTCAAATTGCATATAGCTTGCTTCGATCTAACCATTATTCTAATCAAGAATGAGAGAATTTACATCTTTGTCGTTCTTAAGTAGTAATTATGACGTCACGGCGTAATGATTTTATTGACGTCATGGCGCAATGATATTAGTTCAGGACGTCATCAGAAACAACAATATAATTTCGTATTTTTCTATTCACGTCATAGCTCTAATATAAAGCTATGACGACATTCATTATTTATCTAGTAGGGTTTCAGACAAGGTAGTTCTAATGATGTACTTTTGTTTTGATCTTACTCTATTTTTAGGAGTTTTGGGTTTTTATATTTCTTAGCATGGGACTGATCGTCTCTTACTAGGTTGCTAGCTACTGCTGCAGCCCAAATTATAAGAGGCAGCCTGGCCGAGTGGTCCAAGACACTGGTGTTAGCCACCAGTCTCTTCGGAGGCGTGGGTTCAAATCTTACCGCTGGTATACGATTATGTTTGAAAGACTGCAGTGTGAAAAGACATCAAAAATGCAGTTTTTGGTGGAAAAATTTATTCTCTTTTAGAAATAATTTATTTTAGTTACTATAGATTTTTAACCGAATTAATTTCCTTTAAAATGAGCTATTGAACAACCCTCTAGGATGTTCCAGTGCCAAGCTATCTGTGGAAAAGAAAAAAGAAAAGAGAAAAAAATATCCCGTTTGGGGAGAATAATGTGGTTAAAGTCAATTTTCTTGATTTTCAAGCCAATATATTTCCCTTGCTGTTCAAGCCAAGGGACAGAAAGTTTCCTATACAGGGGTTTCGGACAAGGCGGTTCTAATGGTGTACTTTTTGTTTTGATCTGACTCCTTTTTTAAGAACTATGGGTTTTTATATTTCTTAAATTGGACGTGATCGTCTCTTACTTGGTTGCTAGCTACCGCTGCAACCCGGATTTACTAACCTATACTATAGTTAAGGGGCCTATAAAATTTAGTATAGGCAAGAGGTCATTCTATATTGTAAAAAAAATATCCCGTTTGGGGAGAATAACGTGGTTAAAGTCAATTTTCTTGATTTTCAAGCCAATATATTTCCCTTGCTGTTCAAGCCAAGGGACAGAAAGTTTCCTATACAGGGGTTTCGGACAAGGCGGTTCTAATGGTGTACTTTTTGTTTTGATCTGACTTCTTTTTTAGGAGCTATGGATTTTTGTATTTCTTAACATTGGACGTGATCGTCTCTTACTAGGTTGCTAGCTACCGCTGCAACCCGGATTTTGGTGGAAAAATTTACTCTCTTTTAGAAATAATTTATTTTAGTTACAAAAGGTTTTTAACCCAACTAATTTCCTTTAAAATGAGCTATTGAACAACCCTCTACGATGTTCCAGTGCCAAGCTATCTCTGGATACAAAAGAAAAGAGAAAAAATATCCCGTTTGTGGAGAATAACGTGGTAAAAGTCCATTTGCTTGATTTTCAAGCCAATATATTTTCTTTGTTATTCAAGCCAAAGGGCGGTAAGTTTCCTTTATAGAGGTTTCGGACAAGGCGGTTCTAATGGTGTACTTTTTGTTTTGATCTGACTCCTCTGTTAGGAAATATGGGTTTTTATATTTCTTAACATTGGACGTGATCGTCTCTTACTAGGTTGCTAGCTACCGCTGCAACCCGGATCAATTTTTACGTCACGTCGCTCATTAAGTCATATATGGTTATTAGTACACAATAGGTTTTAGATATTACGCCATGTCACTTATTACGTCTTATATGGATATTAGTAGATAATCGGTAAAATGTTCGTTCTTTATTATAAAGTCTTCTCACGACACTGATAACCCTAGATTTTCCTGTACCCCCACATCCAGATACAATCAACTTCAAAGATGGTGCACCATTGCGCTTGGTAACTGAGTCTAAAATTTTGTCAACAACTCTCTTTTGATCAATATTGAGCGACTCATAATCATTTTTCAGCCTGTCTTCGGTGTCACCATTTAAAATCTGTTTGTTTGCGTCTAACAAATCCTCCATAGCATCTGCTGCTCTGTCAATGACTCCTCCCTGAATTGTATTTTCTGGGTCATCTTCAATGTTTTCATCAATATTTCCTGCCTTCAGAATTTCTTTTGCACGTTCTCGGACCCTTTCTTCAAATTCTATATCGCTTTTCCTCTTAACAACAAATTTTTCGTGGTAAGCTACCATGTCGGGATAGTTTACACTTTCAACACAGTAGGTTTTGTAGTTGCTATTTCCACTGACTACTAGTTCATTTTCATGTCTCCAAGGTTTAAACAATTTTAAAAGATCTCCATAGTAAGCATTTTTCTTCTCGTCAGTTTCAAATGGGTTTACCTTTCTGTGCTGTATGATATACGGTTTAAAAACCCTTTTTCTGATGTAGAAGGACCCGTCAGTTAACATCATATTATCCTCAGTACCATTACGCTCCCGTTCATACCAAGACAATAACTGAAAAAGACTGATATTTTCCATATGTCCCGGTCTTTTAGGGTAGATATCAATAGCCCAGTGGGCAATGTACAAATCACTACTCTGTGGATCGTTTTTAGCAAGCTTTTCAAGCTCCTCATACCTTCTCAGTGTCCTCTTCAGCTCGCTCTTTTTCGCAAGGTCAATATATCTAAATTGACTAGAAATACTATACAATTTAGTACCAAGAAGCCTATCAGCAGCTTCAACTGCTCCAACTTGACGGGTTTTTATGGACTTCAACAAGTAGGACATAGTTCGTTGACCAAAACTTTTGCATGCATTATTTACTTCCTCCCACATTGCTTCTATTTCGACACTCTCTGCTTTTGTCATGTAATCGGTAATGTAATACGGTAATTTAGAGCCCAAATGGCCAATATATTGAACATCAATGTTTGCTTGATTAGCAATAAGTAACGCAGGAGAATAGTCATTTATATAACGCTCGTCATCTCTTCGAAGCAGATGATATATTCTTTTTTTTGGCTTTTTAAGGTTTGTACCATGAGCCAAGCAGTCAAGGATGTCATATAATTCTCTTCGTTCCTTTGTAGGACGAGGAAAGCCAAACTTACAATACGTAACCAATCTTCCTCTTTTTCTCTTATACTTTCTTTGACAGTATGTATTACAGCGGTGCACTTGATGGTCTTTGACCAGTTTGTGAAGAGTTGGACTAGTCAATCTATTTGGTATTTCACAAGTTATAATACTATTGATATACTGAATCACTTCAGACGCTGTTGATTTCCCAATAATAGGAGCATCTTCAATCCACAACACACAGTGTACATGAGGCGCACCTCGTTTCTGATACTCGATACGCCAGAAATGATCCTTAATTTTACCAAACAAAGGATTTGTCTTTGAACAAATTAGCTTATTAAATATAGGTGTCCATTTTTGGTCAAAGTGCATGGAAACTGCAATTGGATCTAGACACGTCAACTCTGCTGGGGTCATTTTTGCCACACCAGGTAAGTTCTTATGGACAGTCCGTAAATAGTCAATAAATTCAGGAGAGTACCACTCAGCACATGAAACTGTCAGAAACAAAGTCGGTGGACCCAATTGCTCAATCATTAACTTTACTTTATAGGAAAGAGATTGAAAATACTGCTGAGATCCTCTGATTTTTGATTGAACAGAAAACAAAGTCGCTTCCATCTCTCCATCACAGGAATGAAGCATGTCTATAAATTGACGAGCATTTTGATTTGGTTTCACAGTCCGCAACATATGACCAACGCTATTACACATGTAAGAGAATTCTTGCAATTGGAAGCTGTGAAAAAGAAACTGTTTGTCAAGACGAAACTTAGTATGTCTGCTAAGAAGCCTTGATTTAAAATATTCTGCATTCCTAATCCGAAATGGTCTTGCCTTGTCACGCAAGCCATATTTGCCTTTCGGGAAAAGATTTGGAAACACTTTTAGATCAAGTTCTTCCTGAAATAAGTCTTGGCTCACACCTATTAGTTTCTTGATTTGAAATTGGTCAGTACCAAGATCTTTCATATGCTTAAAATCTTCAATGAAGTCTTTTGGAACCACTGAATTGAGAGGCTGGACAGAAAAATGTTCAACCAATGTAGATTTTGCGCTTTCTGTCAGTTTCTGAAGGATTGCAGCTTCCGGTATTTCAGGTAAATTATCAACACCAACCGCTTTTTCAGCAAGACGGGCTTCAAGTATTTTTTTTAAATCTTCTAGGGTGTATGCATGTAATGTTTTATAGAGACTGTTGTTCTCTCTTAACCACAAAAGTGCTTCATGGACTTTTCTCAGATCTATTAGTGCAGTCCAAACATTCTTGTTGTAAGTAGGCTGACCATTGACAATGACTACAAAACTATCAATGTTAAGAAGTTTTTCAGGCTGAATATCTGCATTTACTCGCACATCAACAGGTAGATATACTATTCTCCCCTTAAGAGCGTCAACAAGTTCTGTTCTAGGTCTCTTCAATGCAGTTACTTGCCCTAATCTGACGATCGTAAGACAAGGCATTACAAATCAAATCATTGCCATTTCAAAACTATTTAAACCCTTTATACATTCCGGTGTACAGTTTATATGAAGGTTATTTAATACTGATCGGACATTCTCCTGACTTTTCAACATTTTCCAAGCACAGTAATCACAGACAAAGAATGAATCTATGACATCCTCTTTCCAACCTGTACATTGAATCAGTTGTTCTCTGTCATCTTTGGGTATGTCCTGTTGTAGGTGTTCTAAAATCGTGGCCATCATTACATCATAACCTTTCTTATTTGAAAGGGATCTTAGACTCTTCAATTGGTATTTTGTCTTTATCTGCTCACAACTGTCACAATGCATTGTGGGGTATACATCCCTAATGTTAGCTACCTTATCAAGGTTCTCACCAAATAATTTTATTATTGTATTTTCATCCACAGAAACTCTAATATTGCTATCACCGTAAATGAAGTCTTGACTATTATTACGACAGAGTCTACTTGACACTTCTTCTATGTAATGACTTAGTTCCTTGTACGAGCCCTCGACTTTTAGTAGATTAATAAGTTGTATAATCTTACATTTTGATACTGCCTTATATACGCTATTAATGAAACAGTTCAAGACAGGAAAATGTGGAGCTAGTGCCCTTAGAGAACGCAAATAGCTCTGACATCCCTCATTTGGGCTACAGTATAACGAATGCCCATGTTTTCTTGTGTCCCTGTAATTGATTTCACAATAATCCAAGCCGCCAAGGTAGAAATTAACCACTTCGTCAGTTGAAAATTTTAATGCTATATTATTTTCAAGGATATAAAAAAGAATTTGACATAATTAAATATCCGTCGGATAGAGCTTGCAGATATCAGGGTGACATTGCCAAGTAACCTGCTGCCCAATTTTTGGTTTTGAATGTTTACTCAGATTGTTATAGGTGACTTCAGCCATCATAATTTCCTTGTCAGATCTAGTTTTAGAGCATTTTTCAGTAGTTGTCTCGTACTTTTCAGGACAGTTTGTTCTACTACACAGAGAATTTTTTGCCAAATATTCAGTAGAACTAAACGAACTGTTTAAAACACAGTTAGAAATGCTTTTTTCTTGAGTCGGTGTTCCAGGAATTTGTTCTAAATCATTAGTCTTACAAACACATTTACTAATAACCCTAACAGGCTCGTTTTCGCCATAATTGAAAAACATTGCTTTTCCTTCGCTGTTGATAGGTATGCTTGTATATATATTTTTATTGCTGCTACATAAACTGCAATTGCTCCTTCCAAAATTAATATACGAATTTTCTAAGAAGTACGCCTCCGTATATTCACTATGTTGTCGAACATTTTCCATTGCATCTATAAACTGTTCCGCAGTTGCCAATCCATACCTTGGAAGCTTTTCGTTAAACTGACAACATTTCTTTTGGATATTACTATGAAGCTTTGCCAAGGAATTTCTAGCCGACTTTTCAACAGCATCCGCTCTTTCAAAGAGAACTTTAATCTGTAATTTTGAATACTTTTTGTTATCCCGATAAAACATGCGTCAAATGTTTCTCAATTTACAAAGATCAGCCTGCATTTTTGCCATCTTCTTGTATTTCTGAATGTAATTTTTCCCTTTGTCCTTATGCGTTCTTCGGTACAACCTCGCAGAGAATTTAATTTTTTCATTATAGATTTTGTCACCCCAGTAACGCTCCTTGATCTTTTGTTTGGCTGTCTCAATTTTTGCATGTCTATAATCTTCATCAATGTGATAACACATCTTGCTGTTTTGTTTTGCTCTCTCAATTATTACTTCTCTATACGCCTGGTCGGTTGAATACCTTTGTTTTGCTCTCTCAATTATTACTTCTCGATACGCCTGGTCAGTTGAATACCTTTGTTTTGCTCTCTCAATTTTTACTTCTCTATGCACCTGGTCGGTTGAATACCTTTGTTTTGCTCTCTCAATTATTACTTCTCGATACGCCTGGTCGGTTGAATACCTTTGTTTTGCTCTCTCAATTTTTACTTCTCGATGCGCCTGGTCGGTTGAATACCTTTGCTTTTCTCTTTTCAAGATACTATCTCTGTTGTTTGTGTAGTACTGTTTTTTCAATTTGCGTGCAGCTTGCTTGACTGAAACCATTATGTAATTATGAATGTGAACATTTACAGTTCTGACGCTTCCTATATAGTAATTATGACGTCACAGCGTAATGATTTTATTGACGTCAAGGCGCAATGATATTATTTCATGACGTCATCAGAAACAACAATATAATTTCGTGTTTTTCTATTCACTTCATAGCTCTAATATAAAGCTACGACATTCATTATTTATCTAGTAGGGTTTCAGACAAGGTAGTTCTAATGATGTACTTTTGTTTTGATCTTACTCTATTTTTAGGACTTTTGTTATATTTCTTAGCATTGGACTGATCGTCTCTTACTAGATTGCTAGCTACTGCTGCAACCCAAATTCACATATATATTTATTTATGAGAGGCAGCCTAGCCGAGTGGTCCAAGGCACTGGTGTTAGCCACCAATCTCTTCGGAGGCGTGGGTTCAAATCTTACCGCTGGTATACGAATATGTTTGAAAGACTGCAGTGTGAAAAGACATCGAAAATGCAGTTTTTGGTGGAAAAATTTATTCTCTTTTAGAAATAATTTATTTTAGTTACAAAAGGTTTTTAACCCAATTAATTTTCTTTAAAATGAGCTATTGAACAACTATCTACGATGTTCCAGTGCCAAGCTATCTGTGGAAAAGAAAAAGAAAAAAAAGAAAAAAATATCCCGTTTGGGGAGAATAACGTGGTTAAAGTCAATTTTCTTGATTTTCAAGCCAATATATTTCCCTTGCTGTTCAAGCCAACGGACAGAAAGTTTCCTATACAGGGGTTTCGGACAAGGCGGTTCTAATGGTGTACTTTTTGTTTTGATCTGACTTCTTTGTTAGGAACTATGGGTTTTTATATTTCTTAACATTGGACGTGATCGTCTCTTACTAGGTTGCTAGCTACCGCTGCAACCCGGATAACTGGTATACGATTATGTTTGAAAGACTGCAGTGTGAAAAGACATAAAAAATGCAGTTTTTGGTGGAAAAATTTATTCTCTTTTAGAAATAATTTATTTTAGTTACTATAGATTTTTAACCCAATTAATTTCCTTTAAAATGAGCTATTGAACAACCCTCTACGATGTTCCAGTGCCAAGCTATCTGTGGAAAAGAAAAAAAAGAAAAAAATATCCCGTTTGGGGAGAATAACGTGGTTAAAGTCAATTTTCTTGATTTTCAAGCCAATATATTTCCCTTGCTGTTCAAGCCAAGGGACAGAAAGTTTCCTATACAGGGGTTTCGGACAAGGCGGTTCTAATGGTGTAATTTTTGTTTTGATCTGACTCCTTTGTTAGGAACTATGGGTTTTTATATTTCTTAACATTGGACGTGATCGTTTCTTACTAGGTTGCTAGCTACCGCTGCAACCCGGATTGTGATAACGCTCCTTGATCTTTTGTCTAGCCTGCTCAATTGTTGCTTCTCTATAAAGTTTATCATTTTGATACCGCTCCTTGATCTTTTGTTTGGCTGTCTCAATTTTTGCAAGTCTGTAATCTTCATCAATGTGATAACACATCTTGCTGTTTTGTTTTGCTCTGTCAATTATTACTTCTCGATACGCCTGGTCGGTTGAATACCTTTGCTTTTTTCTTTTCAAGATACTATCTCTGTTTTTTTTTGTAGTACTGTTTTTTTGACTTGCGTTTAGCTCGCTTTGATCTAACCATTATGTATTCATGAATGAGACCATCTACAGTTTTGACGTTTCTTATATAGTAATTATGAAGTCACGGCGTAATGATTTTATTTCAAGACGTCATGGCGCAATGGTATTATTTCATGACGTCTTCAGAAACAACAATATAATTTCGTGTTTTTCTATTCACGTCACAGCTCTAATATAAAACTATGATGACTGACATTCACTATTGATCTAGTAGGGTTTCAGACAAGGTAGTTTTAATGATGTACCTTTGTTACTATATACTATATACTGTAATCTCAACTCTAGCTAAGTTGTCCCTGCAAGTTAGTATAGACAAGACTTCGTTCTTTATTATAATTACAAAAGTGACTAGATGTTGCAATTTCCTTTAAAATGAGCTATTATACAGCTCTCTATGATTTTCCAGTACCCAGCTAGCTGAGGAGAAAAATCAAGCGGAAAGAAAAAAATATCCCGTTTGTGGAGAATAACGTGGTAAAAGTCTATTTTCTTGATTTTCAAGCCAATATATTTTCTTTGTTATTCAAGCCAAAGGGCGGTAAGTTTCCTTTATAGAGGATTCGGACAAGGCGGTTCTAATGGTGTACTTTTTGTTTTGATCTGACTCTTTTTTTAGGAGTTGGGGGGTTTTCTATTTCTTAACATTGGAGGTGATCGTCTCTTACTAGGTTGCTAGCTACCGCTGCAACCCGGATTTCATGACGTCATGGCGTAATGATATTATTTCATGACGTCTTCAGAAATAACAATATAATGTTGTATTTTTCTATTCACGTTATAGCTCTAATAAAACTAAGACGGCATTCATTATTTATCTAGTAGGGTTTCAGACAAGGTGGTTCTAATTATGTACTTTTGTTTTGATCTGACTCTATTTTTGGGAGTTCTGGATTTTTATATTTCTTAGCATATGACTGATTGTCTCTTACTAGGCTGATAGCCACCACTGCAACCCGGATTCTATGCTATATGATTACAAACAGGAAAAAGCCTACGACTTTTTCTTCTTTGAAATAGTAAGAGACGAACCTCAAACAATCAAGTAGCTAACTAAGTCCAAAGTATGCAATGGTTTGTTATTCCTATGATCGTCTTTTAATATAACAAACCGGAACTATTAAAAAATATTTTATCTTTATAATTACAGAAGGAACTAGATGCAGCAAGTTTTACTATTGAGACGATTCGCTCTTACTATACAACATACAGTTCGTTATCACGAACTGGTTGCTTTGATGTATTAATTGGTATAAAAATTTCGTTCTTTAGAGTCTCGGTTACTATTGAGACAAGTAGCTATTATTACTATAGAGTTCATTACCATGAACTGTTTGATTGCTTCAAAATTCAAATATCTTTGAAAAGACTGCAGTATGAAAATACATCAAAAATGTAATTTGTTTGACAAAATTGATTCTACTTTAAAAAGTATTTTATTTTTAATTACAAAAGAAACTAGATGTAGCAATTTTCTTTAAAATGAGGTATTATACAGCTCTCTCTGATTTTCTAGTGCCCAGCTAACTGAGAAAGAAGAAAAAGCGGAAAGAAAAAAATATCCTGTTTGTGGAGAATAACGTGGTTAAAGTCAGTTTTCTTGATTTTCAAGCCAATATATTTTCTCTGTTATTCAAGCCAAAGGGCGGTAAGTTTCCTTAATAGGGGTTTCGGGACAAGACGGTTCTAATGGTGTACTTTTTGTTTTGATCTGACTCTTTGTTTAGGAGTTAGGGGGTTTTATATTTCTTAACATTGGACGTGATCGTCTCTTACTAGGTTGCTAGCTACCTCTGCAACCCGGATTATTTTTTGTGTAGTAAAGTTTTCTATTAGTAGAAATTTGGATTGCTCTATTTTGATATTTTTTTTGGTTACTCTTTCTTTTTTTCCTTTCAAGCGAGACCATATTTTTTCAACGTTTAAAATTATTAAGTACACAATACCCCGTGTCGAGTAGCTAAAACCTAGCATAAAACAAAACTAATTTTAAAATTTTCAGGTATTTATCTTGTTTGAATTACAAAATTAGTATTATTGGTTAGACACCATAAATATTTTTGCAGTTTACATAATAAGTTTAGCGATTCTGAACTGAAAACTAAAATAATTGGAATTATAAGACAATAATATGGAGATACGTACTTTATGTTTTACAAACCAAAAAAAGTTTGGTTCCAAAGATACAATAATAAATTTGAACTGAGATGAAAAAAATTTTTCTTCCAGGAGACAAAAAGCAAAACTAATTTTAGAATTTTCATGTATTTTTGTTGTTTAAATTAAAAAATTACTATTACTGATTAGGCATCATAAATATTTTTGCAGTTTACATAATAATTTTAGCGATTAAGCCAAAAAAGAAAATTTTGGTTCCAGGAGTTTCGGTTACTATTGAGACACGTAGCTATTATTACTATAGAGTTCATTACCATGAACTGTTTGATTGCTTCAAAATTCAAATATCTTTGAAAAGACTGCAGTATGAAAATACATCAAAAATGCAATTTGTTTTGACAAAATTGATTCTACTCTAAAAAGTATTTTATTTTTAATTAAAAAAGGCACTAGATGTAGCAATTTCCTTTAAAATGAGCTATTATACAGCTCTCTATGATTCTCCAGTGCCCAGCTAGCTGAGGAGGAAAATCAAGCGGAAAGAAAAAATATCCCGTTTGTGGAGAATAACGTGGTAAAAGTCAATTACCTTGATTTTCAAGCCAATATATTTTCTTTGTTATTCAAGCCAAAGGACGGTAAGTTTTCTTTATAGAGGTTTCGGACAAGGCGGTTCTAACGGTGTACTTTTTGTTTTGATCTGACTCTTTTTTTAGGAGTTGGGGGGTTTTATATTTCTTAACATTGGACGTGATCGTCTCTTACTAGGTTGCTAGCTACCGCTGCAACCCGGATAAAACCTAGCATAAAACAAAACTAATTTTAAAATTTTCAGGTATTTTTCTTGTTTTAATTACAAAATTAGTATTATTGGTTAGACACCATAAATATTTTTGCATTTTACATAATAAGTTTAGCGATTCTGAACTGAAAACTAAAATAATTGCAATTATGAGACAATAATATGGAGATATGTACTTTACGGGTTACAAACCAAAAAAAGTTTGGTTCCAGGATACAATAATAAATTTGAACTGAGATGAAAAAAATTTTTCTTACAGGAGACAAAAAGCAAAACTAATTTTAGAATTTTCATGTATTTTTGTTGTTTAAATTAAAAAATTACTATTACTGATTAGGCATCATAAATATTTTTGCAGTTTACATAATAATTTTAGCGATTAAGCCAAAAAAGAAAATTTTGTTTCCAGGAGTTTCGGTTACTATTGAGACAAGTAGCTATTATTACTATAGAGTTCATTACCATGAACTGTTTGATTGCTTAAAAATTCAAATATCTTTGAAAAGACTGCAGTACGAAAATACATCAAAAATGCAATTTTTTTGACAAAATTGATTCTACTTTAAAGAGTATTTTATTTTTAATTACAAAAGTGACTAGATGTAGCAATTTCCTTTAAAATGAGCTATTATACAGCTCTCTATGATTTTCCAGTGCCCAGCTAGCTGAGGAGAAAAATCAAGCGGAAAGAAAAAATATCCCGTTTGTGGATAATAACGTGGTAAAAGTCTATTTTCTTGATTTTCAAGCCAATATATTTTCTTTGTTATTCAAGCCAAAGGGCGGTAAGTTTCCTTTATAGAGGATTCGGACAAGGCGGTTCTAATGGTGTACTTTTTGTTTTGATCTGACTCTTTTTTAGGAGTTGGGGGGTTTTATATTTCTTAACATTGGAGGTGATCGTCTCTTACTAGGTTGCTAGCTACCGCTGCAACCCAGATGTAATTTTGAATACTTTTTGTGATCCCGATAAAACATGCGTAAAATGTTTCTCAATTTACAAAGATCAGCCTGCATTTTTGCCATCTTCTTGTATTTCTGAATGTAATTTTTCCCTTTGTCCTTATGCCTTCTTCGGTACAACCTCGCAGAGAATTTAATTTTTTCATTATAGCTTTTGTCACCCCAGTATCTACCCATTATTCTGGTAGCAACTTTTTTCAAATGTTTGTTTCGGTAATCTATATCGTTATCATACAGTTCCTTGCACTTTTGTTTGGCTTCTCAATTTTCGCATGTCTATAAACTACATCATTATAATAACGCTGTTTGTCACTATCAATTATTACTTCTCGATACGCCTGGTCGGTTGAATACTTTTGCTTTTTCTTTTCAAGATGCTATCTCTGTTTTTTTGGTAGTACTGTTTTTTTAACTTGCGTGTAGCTTGCTTGATTGAAACCATTATGTAACACTTAGTTTAATCTTTAAGTCACGTATCAAGTATCAAGAACCTAACAAAAAATTAAACTAATTTTTAAATTTTCAAGTATTTTTCTAGTCTAAATTAAAAGATTAAAACTATTGTTCGGACACCATAAATATTTTTGCAGTTTATAACTTTAGCGATTCTGAACTAAAAACGAAAATAAAATAAAAATTAATTTTTTCAATTTTTACGTCACGTCGCTCATTAAATCATATATGGTTATTAGTACACAATAGGTTTTAGATATTACGTCATGTCACTTATTACGTCATATATGGTTATTAGTAGATAATCGGTAAAATATTCGTTCTTTATTATCTCTATGATTTTCCAGTGCCAGGCTAGCTGAGGAGAAAGAAAAAGCGGAAAGAAAAAAATATCCCATTTGTGGAGAATAAAGTGGTTAAAGTCAATTTTCTTGATTTTCAAGCCAATATATTTCCCTGGTTGTTCAAGCCAAGGGACAGAAAGTTTTCTAGACAGGGGTTTCGGAAAAGGCGGTTCTAATGGTGCACTTTTTGTTTTGATCTGACTCCTTTGTTAGGAACTATGGGTTTTTATATTTCTTAAAATTGGACGTGATCGTCTCTTACTAGGTTGCTAGCTACCGCTGCAACCCGCATTATAAATACTTGTCGAAAGATGAACGTGTATAAATATTGCATTCACTTATTACGTCACATATGGTTATCTTTTAATGCATTATTACAAACAGGAAAAGCCTACGGCTTTTTCTTCTTTGGAATAGTAAGAGACGAACCTCAAAGAATCAGGCAGCTAAATAAGTTCAATATAAGCAATTGTTTGCTCTTCTAATGATCATCTTTTAATTTGGCGTTTTTTACTAGGTTGCTAGCTACCACTTAAACCCGGATTATGTAATAGGTTGCTAGCTACCGCTGCAACCTAGATATTCTTATTTCTGCTACTATGGGCTAAGGTTCGTTCTTTCATTTAAAACTAGCAAAACATTTTTTAAGCCTGATGAAGATTTAACTAATGCGTCAAAAGTAAGGTTGCAAGTCGACGATTTTGTTTTGGCCTTATTATAATTGGTATTGTGAAATAATAATATACATATGGCTCTTAAATCATACTTCTTTATGGTTCTATATGGTCTAGTGGCTAGGATAGTTAACTTTCACTTAACAGGCTCGGGTTCAATTCCCGGTGTTGGAAAATTTTTAACTCTATAATCTTCAAACATTTGAACCTTTTATAATTTATAATGATATATAATATAAATACTGTAATCTTAACTATAGTGAAGTTGCGTATGCAAGTTAGTATAGGGAAGAGTTCGATCTTTATTATAATTTTTGACAAAATTGATTCTACTTTAAAAAGTATTTTATTTTTAAATACAAAAGTGACTAGATGTTGCAATTTCCTTTAAAATGAGCTATTATACAGCTCTCTATGATTTTCCAGTGCCCAGCTAGCTGAGGAGAAAAATCAAGCGGAAACAAAAAATATCCCGTTTGTGGAGAATAACGTGGTAAAAGTCTATTTTCTTGATTTTCAAGCCAATATATTTTCTTTGTTATTCAAGCCAAAGGGCGGTAAGTTTCCTGTATAGAGGATTCGGACAAGGCGGCTCTAATGGTGTACTTTTTGTTTCGATCTGACTCTTTTTTTAGGAGTTGGGGAGTTTTATATTTCTTAACATTGGAGGTGATCGTCTCTTACTAGGTTGCTAGCTACCGCTGCAGCCCAGAATCATGTCACTCATTACGGCATATATGGTTATTAGTAGACAATCGGTAGAATATTCGTTCTTTATTATAAAACTCAAAAAATCAAGTAGCTAACTAAGTCCAATGTATGGAATGGTTTGTTATTTCAGTGATCGTCTTTTAATGTAATTAAATAAAAAAAAACAAGTTTTTTTACCTGAAAATAAGGAACGACGTTAAAGCTTAAAATGAACAAAAATTATTCCGTGTATGAAGGGGTCTGTCCCCTCCTCAACGCCTCGCTCTTTACGCTAAAGTTCGACTTTCTCACAACTCTATTTTTTTAAACAATAAAAAAACTTTAGCGTAAAGAGTGAGGCGTTGAGGAGGGGACAGCCCCTTTCATATACGGAATAATTTATGTTCGTTTTAAGTTTTAATGTCGCTCCTTATTTTCAGTTAAAAAAACTTATTTTTGTATTTAATTTTTGAAAGTTTTTGAATTAATGCAGGTTTTGATTTTGGCTCACCATACATGAATAATTAAAATTAAATTTGTATATTATATTTGGTTAAATGGCTTTCTCGAAACTTGTTTAATTTTATTTACGAACGTTTTTATTAGTAATAAATATACGTAACTTAGAATTAACTTACGTAACGAACTTCTATATTCATAAATTTTTAACACGTATATTAGGGGGTTCGCCCCCTAGTCAATACCCTTCTCTTTAAACTATAGTTCGAATTTTTTTTTTCCAGTTCTTTAAAAACTACCTCTTAATCACAATCAGTTGATCAGTTGAAAAACTTGTTTTTTTTTATTTAAGTCCTGATCTTTCTCTTTAATAATGCTGGGAAATCCGGCGCCCCCTTCATAGAAATGTCCCTTCCCCCATTAAACCGTACTTCATGGAAAGATCATTCCATATAGCCCCCCACCCTCTCCTTCCCCCACCTACCAGAAAAAATCTCCTCTGAAAAAGTCTGTATACTTCCCAATAACCAATACTATATGTTAACATTGAGTAAAGTTAATAACTTTCAGCCCTACCCCTGGGGACTTTGGGGGATCAAGTCATCCTAAAAGACATTTTTATCATATTTTAGACCATGCTGAACAAAATGGCTATCTCAAAATTTTGATCGGGTGACTTTGGGAAAAAAATGAGCGTGGGAGGGGGCCTAGTTGCCCTCAATTTTTTTTTTTAAATTAAAATGGGAAATTTAACTTTTATTTTCCGTTAAAATTAGCCCTCCCACTTTTTTATTGTACCAATGGTTCGATACTTAAACCCCTGGGTAAAAAAAAAACAAAAAAAAAACAAACAAACAAACAAATAAACACGCATCGGTGATCTTTCTTCTGGCAAAAAATGGAAAATTCCACATTTTTGCAGATAGGAGCTTGAAACCTCTACAGTAGGGTTCTCTGATACACTGAATATGATGGTGTGATTTTCATTAAGGTTCTATAACTTTTAGGTTGTCTTTCCCCCTTTTTTTGAAAATCAGCTAAATTTTCTCAGGCAATTAACTTTTGATGGGTAATATTAAACTTGATGAAAATTATATATTTGAAATCAGTATTAAAATCTGATTCTTTTGATTTATCTATTGGTATCAAAATCCCGTTTTTTAGAGTTTCTGTTACTATTGAGCCGGGTCGCTCCTTACTTACAGTTCGTTACCACGAATTGTTTGAAAATATAAATACTGTAATCTTAACTATAGTGAAGTTGCGTATGGAAGTTAGTATAGGGAAGAGTTTGATCTTTATTATATTAAATTAAGAACTTACTATTACTGATTAGACATCATAAATATTTTTGCAGTTTACATAATAATTTTAGCGATTAAGCCAAAAAAGAAAATTTTGGTTCCAGGAGTTTTGGTTACTATTGAGACAAGTAGGTATTATTACTATAGAGTTCATTACCATGAACTGTTTGATTGCTTCAAAATTCAAATATCTTTGAAAAGACTGCAGCATGAAAATACATCAAAAATGCAATTTTTTTGAAAAAATTGATTCCACTTTAAAAAGTATTTTATTTTTAATTACAAAAGGCACTAGATGTTGCAATTGCCTTTAAAATGAGCTATTATACAGCTCTTTATGATTTTCCAGTGCCCAGCTAGCTGAGCAGGAAAAAAAAGCGGAAAGAAAAAAAATATCCCGTTTGTGGAGGATAACGTGGTAAAAGTCAATTTTCTTGATTTTCAAGCCAATATATTTTCTTTGTTATTCAAGCCAAAGGGCGGTAAGTTTCCTTTATAGAGGATTCGGACAAGGCGGTTCTAATGGTGTACTTTTTGTTTTGATCTGACTCTTTTTTTAGGAGTTGGGGGGTTTTATATTTCTTAACATTAGAGGTGATCGTCTCTTACTAGGTTGCTAGCTACCGCTGCAACCCGGATTATAAAAAACTTGTAAGAAATAATTTATGACGTCATAACCGGATTGTAAGACCATCATGGTTGCAGGGTAGCTGCAATCTAGTAAAGGACGAGCCACGGTCCTTGGTAAAATTTTAGTTACTATGCAATGGATTTTTAATGCTATAAAATTACAAACAGGAAAAAACCTACGGCTTTTTATTCTTCGAATTAGTAAGAGACGAATCTCAAACAATCAAGTGGCTAAATACGTTCAATTTATGCAATGGCTTGTTATTCCATTGATTGTCTTTGAAGGTAATCTCTTACTAGGTTGCCAGCTACCTCTGCAATCTGGAAATGATTGTCCTTTAATATAAAAAAAAACAAGCAAACAAACAAATCAACACGCATCAATGATCTTTCTTCTGGCGAAAAATACCAAATTCCACATTTTTGCAGATATGAGCATGAAACCTCTATAGTAAGTTTTTTTTATACTCTGAATCTGATAATGTGATTTTCGTTAAGATTCTATGACTTTTAGAGGGTGTTTTCTCCTTCTTTGAAATTTGAGAAAATTTTCTCAAATTCGTAACTTTTGATAGGTAACATTAAACTTAATGAAACTTATGTATTTAAAATCACCGTAAATACGAAGAACATACCAATGTTTAATATTGGACTTAGTTAGCTGATCGGTTCCTTGAAAAAAAATCTTGTTTGTCAACTGAAACTAAGAATAATTCCTGAAAATTTTAAATAAAATAATTTTATTTAACTGCAAAGTGCAAAAATATTTATGGTGTTTCACATAACTTCCATTTTTTAATTAAAACCAGAAAGAAACCAGAAAAGGCATACAAATTGATTGTTTGTCTTATCTTAGTTACATTAGGCTGAAGTTCGTTCCTTACGGTAACTATCAATAAATCCTATTTATAGTATCGATCCTTTATGTATAGCCACCAGTCTCTTCGGAGGCGTGGGTTCAAATCTTACCGCTGGTATACGATTATGATTTTTAATGTACAAAAATCAAATATCTTTGAAAAGACTGCAGTATGAAAAGACATCAAAAATGCAATTTTTAATTCAAAAATTTATTCTCTCTTGGAAATAATTTATTTTAGTTACAAAAGATTTTTATCCAAATTAATTTCCTTTAAAATGAGCTATTGAACAACTTTCTACGATGTTCCAGTGCCAAGCTATCTGTGCCGAACAAAATCAAATGTATGTATTGAATTTTTTTTCCAATGACCGTCTTTTAGTGGAAAATTTTAATATATTGACCAAAATATAATAACTGTACTAGCCTATACTATAGTTAAGTGGCCTATAAAATTTAGTATAGGAAAGAGGTCGTTCTTTATTACAAAATTACAAAAGGTTTTTAACCCCATTAATTTCCTTTAAAATGAGCCATTGAACAACTCTCTACAATGTTCCAGTGCAAAGCTATCTGTTGAATTATTAACCTATACTATAAATAAGTGGCGTATAAAATTTAGTACAGGCAAGAAGTCGTTCTTTATTATATTCTTCTTTGAAATAGGAAGAAACGATCCTCAAGCAATGAAATAGCTATCTAAGTCCAATGTATGCAGTGGTATATTATTCCAATGATCGTATTTTAATGTAATATTCTGGTAGCAACTTTTTTCTTATATATTTTTCGGTAATCTTCATCATTGTGATAATGCTCCTTGATCTTTTTTCTAGCCTACTCAATTCTTGCTTCTCTGTAATATTTATCATTATCATACCGTTCCTTGATCTTTTGTCTAGCCTGCTCAATTGTTGCTTCTCTATAAAGTTTATCATTGTGATAACGCTCCTTGATCTTTTGTCTAGCCTGCTAAATTCTTGCTTCTCTGTAATCTTTATCATTATCATACCGTTCCTTGCTCTTTTGTCTAGCCTGCTCAATTGTTGCTTCTCTGTAATCTTCATCATTACGATACCGCTCCTTGATCTTTTGCTTGGCTGTCTTAATTTTTGCATGTCTATTATTATCATCATTGTGATAACACATCTTGCTGTTTTGTTTATCTCTCTCAATTATTACTTCTAGATAAGCCTGGTCGGTTGAATACCTTTGCTTTTTTCTTTTCGAGATACTATCTCTGTTGTTTGTGTAGTACTGTTTTATTAACTTGCGTATAGCTTGCTTTGATGTAACCATTATCTAACTATAAATGAGAATATTTACAGTTTTGACACTTCTTATATAGTATTTATGACGTCACGGCGTAATGATTTTATTTCATGACGTCATGGCGCAATGGTATTATTTACTTTACTTTGCTCTAATGTACTATACTCTATGGACTGAAGATCGTTCTTTAATGTATTACTATGGCCTAGAATTAGTTGTTTACAATATTGTAACAATTTATTTTATGACACTAATTATTTTTGTTAATTAAAAAAGGTTTCTATATACAGCAATTTCCATTAAAATGAGCCATTAGACAGCTCTTTATTATGACCAAGAACTGTTTGATTTAATAATTCAATTACTATGGGTTATAATTCATTCCTTATTGTAATTACCATAATCTACTATATCTGTCCTTTATGAAAACTTTACTAACCTATACTATAGTTAAGGGGCCTATAAAATTTAGTATAGGCAAGAGGTTGTTCCTTATTATATGAGCCATTGAACAACTCTCTACGATGTTCCAGTGCCAAGCTATCTGTGGAAAAGAAAAAAAGAAAAAAAAATATCCCGTTTAGGCAGAATGTTGTAGTAGCTGCTACTTTTCTTCATTTTCAAGCCAATATATTTCCCTTGCTGTTCAAGCCAAGGTACTGAAAGTTTCCTATACAGGGGTTTTGGACAAAGCGGTTCTAATGGTTACTTTTGAATTTGATCTGACTCCTTTTTTAGGAACTATGGGTTTTTATATTTCTTAACATTGGACGTGATCGTCTCTTACTAGGTTGCTAGCTACCGCTGCAACCCGGATTGACCTTAAATATAATAACTGTACTAGCCTATACTATAGTTAAGTGGCCTATAAAATTTAATATAGGAAAGAGGTCGTTCTTTATTATAAAAAAAAGAAAAAAAAATATGCCGTTTAGGCAGAATGTTGTAGTAACTGCCACTTTTCTTGATTTTCAAGCCAATATATTTCCCTTGATGTTCAAGCCAAGGGACAGAAAGTTTACTATACATTGGTTTCAGACAAGGCAGTTCTAATGGTGTACTTTTTGTTTTGATCTGACTCTTTTTTTAGGAGTTATGGGTTTTTATATTTCTTAACGTTGGACGTGATCGGCTCTTACTAGGTTGCTAGCTACCGCTGCAATCCGGATAAAATGAACCATTGAACAACTCTCTATGATGTTCCAGTGCCAAGCTATCTGTGGAATTACTAACCTATACTATAATTAAGTGGCGTATAAAATTTATTATAGGCAAGAGGTCGTTCTTTATTATAATTACCTTAATAGGGGTTTTGGACAAGGTGGTTCTAATAGAGTAATTTTTGTTTGATCTGACTCTTTTGTCAGGAGTTAGGGGTTTTTATATTTCTTAACATTGGACGTGATCGTCTCTTACTAGGTTGCTAGCTACCGCTGCAACCCGGATATACATACTGTAATCTTAACTATAGTGAAGTTGCGTATGCAAGTTAGTATAGGGAAGAGTTTGATCTTATTATATTTAGAAATAATTTATTTTAGTTACTATAGATTTTTAACCCAATTAATTTCCTTTAAAATGAGCCATTGAACAACTCTCTACGATCTTCCAGTGCCAAGCTGTCTCTGGATACAAAGAAAAAAGAAAAAAAAATATCCCGTTTAGGCAGAATGTTGAAGTAGCTGCCACTTTTCTTGATTTTCAAGCCAATATATTTCCCTTACTGTTCAAGCCAAGGGACAGAAAGTTTCCTATACAGGGGTTTCGGACAAGGCGGTTCTAATTGTGTACTTTTGACTTTGATCTGACTCCTTTGTTAGGAACTATGGGTTTTTATATTTCTTAACATTGGACGTGATCGCCTTTTACTAGGTTGCTAGCTACCGCTGCAACCCGGAGGTTGCTAGCTACCGCTGCAACCCAGATGAACCACAGTGTTCAGTTTCTTTGGACTTGAGTTCGTTTTTTAACTATAAATACAAACAGGAAAAAGCCTACGGCTTTTTCTTCCTTTAAATAGTAAGAGACGAAACTCAAACAATCAAGTAGCTAACTAAGTCCAATGTATGGAATGGTTTGTTATTTCAGTGATCGTCTTTTAATGTAAAACAAACAGGAAAAAGCCTACGGCTTTTTCTTCTTTGAAATAGTAAGAGGCGAACCTCAAACAAGCAAATAGCTAACTAATTCCAATGTATGCAATGGTTTGTTATCCCAATGATCGTCTTTTAATGTATTATTATTCTAATGATCGTCTTTTAATGTAAAATGGATTATTTCAGTTAGCATGGTCATGTCGTTCTTTACTGTAATTAGTATAGGCAAGAGGTCGTTCTTTATTGTAAATAAAAAGAAAAAAAGATTCCGTTGAGGCAGAACGCTGTAGCAGCTGCCACTTTTCTTGATTTTCAAGCCAATATATTTCCCTTGCTGTTCAAACCAAGGGATAGAAAGTTTCCTATACAGGGGCTTCAGACATGGTGGTTCTAATGGTGTAATTTTTGTTTTGATCTGACTCCTCTGTTAGGAACTATGGGTTTTTATATTTCTTAACATTGGACGTGATCGTCTCTTACTAGGTTGCTAGCTACCACTGCAACCCGGATTTCCTTTAAAATGAGCCATTGAACAACTCTCTACGATGTTCCGGTACCAAGCTATCTCTGGATACAAACAAAAAAAAATATCCCGTTTAGGCAGAATGTTGTAGTAGCTGCCACTTTTCTTGATTTTCAAGCCAATATATTTCCCTTGCTGTTCAAGCCAAGGGACAGAAAGTTTACTATACAGGGGTTTCGAACAAGGCGGTTCTAATGGTGTACTTTTTGTTTTGATCAGACTCCTTTTTTAGGAACTATGGGTTTTCATATTTCTTAACATTGGACGTGATCGTCTCTTACAAGGTTGCTAGCTACCGCTGCAACCCGGATAATGATGTACTTTTGTTTTGATCTGACTCTATTTTTAGGATTTTTTGGTTTTTATATAACTTAGCATTGGACTGATTGTCTCTTACTAGGTTGCTAGCTACTGCTGCAACTCAAATTCACATATATATTTATTTATGAGAGGCAGCCTGGCCGAGTGGTCCAAGGCACTGGTGTTAGCCACCAGTCTCTTCGGAGGCGTGGGTTCAAATCTTACCGCTGGTATACGATTATGTTTGAAAGACTGCAGTGTGAAAAGACATCAAAAATGCAGTTTTTGGTGGGAAAATTTATTCTCTTTTAGAAATAATTTATTTTGGTTACTATAGATTTTTAACCCAATTAATTTTCTTTAAAATGAGCCATTGAACAACCCTCTACGATGTTCCAGTGCCAAGCTATCTCTGGATACAGAAAAAAAGAAAAAAATAAAAAAATATCCCGTTTGTGGAGAATAACGTGGTTAAAGTCACTTTTTTTGATTTTCAAGCCAATATATTTCCCTTGCTGTTCAAGCCAAGGGACTGAAAGTTTCCTATACAGGGGTTTCGGACAAGGCGGTTCTAATGGTGTACTTTTGAATTTGATCTGATTCCTTTTTTTAGGAACTATGGGTTTTTATATTTCTTAACATTGGACGTGATCGTCTCTTACTAAGTTGCTAGCTACCGCTGCAACCCGGATTCTATGCTACATCATTACAAACAGGAAAAAGCCTACGGCTTTTTCTTCTTTGAAATAGTAAGAGACGAACAACAAGCAAACAAGTAGCTAACTAAGTCCAATGTATTCAGTGGTATGTTATTCCAATGATCGTCTTTTAATGTAATTTTTTTAATTTTCGTTAAAATGAGCCATTAAACAACTCTCTACGATGTCCCAGTGCCAAGCTATCTGTCGATTTACTATCCTATGCTAAAATTAAGTGGCGTATAAAATTTAGTATAGGCAAGAGGTCGTTCTTTATTATATAATGCATTGATCTTTCTTATGGCACAAAATACAAAATTCCATATTTTTGCAGATAGGAGCTTGAAACCTCTACAGTAAAGTTCTCTGATACGCTGAAACTGATGGTGTGACTTCTGTTAAGGTTATATGACTTTTAAGGGGTGTTTTGCCCTTTTTTGAAAATAATGCAAATTTTCCAAGGCTCTTAACTACTGATGGATATGAGTTAACTTAATGAAACTTATATATTTGAAATCAGCATAAAAATTCAATTCTTTTGATGTATCCATTGATATTTAAATTCCGTCTTTTAAAGTTTCGGTAACTATTGAGGCGAGTCGCTCTTACTATACAGTTCGTTACCACAAACTTTTTCAAATACCAAGAGCGGTTTTATTTTGTATCATATTTTTAATTTTAAAACTTAAATTAACGAAGTCATAGTCTAACCGGCTAGCACGATCGGCCGATAACCGAAAGGTTGGTGGTTCAAATCCAGTCAGGGTCGTTTTCTTTTAATTTGTAATTCATCCATAAATAAAACCATATTATTACTATATCATTAACTATAATTAAGGCGAGTATATAATCTAGTATAGGCAAGCGTTCGTTCTTTATTATAATGACTGAAACCATTATGTAATTATGAATGTGAACATTTACAGTTCTGACGCTTCCTATATAGTAACTATAATTAAGGCGAGTATATAATCTAGTATAGGCAAGCGTTCGTTCTTTATTATAATGACTGAAACCATTATGTAATTATGAATGTGAACATTTACAGTTCTGACGCTTCCTATATAGTAATTATGACGTCACAGCGTAATGATTTTATTGACGTCAAGGCGCAATGATATTATTTCATGACGTCATCAGAAACAACAATATAATTTCGTGTTTTTCTATTCACTTCATAGCTCTAATATAAAGCTACGACATTCATTATTTATCTAGTAGGGTTTCAGACAAGGTAGTTCTAATGATGTACTTTTGTTTTGATCTTACTCTATTTTTAGGAGTTTTGTTATATTTCTTAGCATGGGACTGATCGTCTCTTACTAGGTTGCTAGCTACTGCTGCAACCCAAATTCACATATATATTTATTTATTAGAGGCAGCCTGGCCGAGTGGTCCAAGACACTGGTGTTAGCCACCAGTCTCTTCGGAGGAGTGGGTTCAAATCTTACCGCTGGTATACGATTATGTTTGAAAGACTGCAGTGTGAAAAGACATCAAAAATGCAGTTTTTGGTGGAAAAATTTATTCTCTTTTAGAAATAATTTATTTTAGTTACAAAAGGTTTTTAACCCAATTAATTTCCTTTAAAATGAGCTATTGAACAACCCTCTACGATGTTCCAGTGCCAAGCTATCTGTGGAAAAGAAAAAGATAAAAGAAAAAAAGAAAACAATATCCCGTTTGGGGAGAATAACGTGGTTAAAGTCAATTTTCTTGATTTTCATGCCAATATATTTCCCTTGCTGTTCAAGCCAAGGGACAGAAAGTTTCTTATACAGGGGTTTCGGACAAGGCGGTTCTAATGGTGTACTTTTTAATTTGATCTGACTCCTCTGTTAGGAACTATGGGTTTTTATATTTCTTAACATTTGACGTGATCGTCTCTTACTAGGTTGCTAGCTACCGCTGCAACCCGGATTTAGTTACTATAGATTTTTAACCCAATTAATTTCCTTTAAAATGAGCTATTGAACAACCCTCTACGATGTTCCAGTGCCAAGCTATGTGGAAAAGAAAAAGAAAAAAAAAGAAAAAAATATCCCGTTTGGGGAGAATAACGTGGTTAAAGTCAATTTTCTTGATTTTCAAACCAATATATTTCCCTTGCTGTTCAAGCCAAGGGACAGAAAGTTTCCTATACAGGGGTTTCGGACAAGACGGTTCTAATGGTGTACTTTTTGTTTTGATCTGACTCCTTTTTTTAGGAGCTATGGGTTTTTATATTTCTTAACATTGGACGTGATCGTCTCTTACTAGGTTGCTAGCTACCGCTGCAACCCGGATTGCTAGCTACCGCTGCAACCCGGATCCAGTGCAAAGCTATCTCTGGATAACAAGAAAGAAAAAATATCCCGTTTAGGCAGAATGTTGTAGCAGCTGCCACTTTTCTTGATTTTCAAGCCAAGAGATTTCCCTTGCTGTTCAAGCCAAATGACAGAAATTTTCCTATACAGGTGTTTCGGACAAGGCGGTTCTAATGGTGTACTTTTGTTTTTGATCTGACTCCTTTTTTAGGAACTATGGGTTTTTACATTTTTTAACATTGGACTTGATCGTCTCTTACTAGGTTGCTAGCTACCGCTGCAACCCGGATGACATTCAATATTGATCTAGTAGGGTTTCAGACAAGGTAGTTCTAATGATGTACTTTTATTACTATATACTATATATTACCTATACTATAGTTAAATGGCCTATAAAATTTAGTATAGGCAAAAGGTCGTTCTTTATTATATCACTTAACAGGCTCGGGTTCGATTCCCGGTGTGGGAAAATTTTTAACTCTATAATCTTCGAACATTTGAACCTTTTATAATTTATAATGATGTATAATATAAATACTGTAATCTTAACTATAGTGAAGTTGCGTATGCAAGTTAGTATAGGGAAGAGTTCGATCTTTATTATACCCTTCTCGAGACCCCTGATACGTAAGATAACTCTGTTTTGCTCTGTCATATTTAATTTTCTGAAAACCTGGATCACACGACATCTTAGTAGCAATCCTTACGCGTGCTCGCGCTGTGGTGCGGTTAGTGGCATACTTATATCTTTTAAATAAACTTTTCTGATATTTCAGGATGTTAGCTTTTTTTTTGTTTATTTAAGTATTTTATTATTAGAAATTTTGATTGCTATATTTTTATATTGTTTTTTTTTATTCTTTATTTTTTTAAACTCGCGTGAGACCATATTTTTTCAAGGTTTAAATTATTAAGTACACAAAATCCCGTGTCGAGTATATAAAACCTATCATTAAACAAAACTAATTTTAAAATTTTCAGGTATTTATCTTGTTTGAATTACAAAATTAGTATTATTGGTTAGACACCATAAATATTTTTGCAGTTTACATAATAATTTTAGCGATTCTGTAATTAAAAATAAAATAATTGAAATTATGAGAATATAATATATATATTTTTAATGTACTTGTTAAAAAAAAAAACATTTTTGGTTACATTATAAAATAATCATAGTGAACTGATATGAAAGAAATTTTCTACCAGGAGACAAAAAGCATAACTCCAAAAAAGATTAAGCCAAAAAAGAAAATTTTGGTTCCAGGAGTTTCGGTTACTATTGAGACAAGTAGCTCTTATTACTATAGAGTTCATTACCATGGACTGTTTTATTGCTTCAAAATTCAAATATCTTTGAAAAGACTGAAGCATGAAATTACATCAATAATGCAATTTTTTTGACAAAATTGATTCTACTTTAAAAATTATTTTATTTTTAAGTAAAAAAGTGACTAGATTTTGCAATTTTCTTTAAAATGAGCTATTATACAGCTCTCTCTGATTTTCCAGTGCCCAGCTAGTCAAGCAGTAAAAAAAAGCGGAAAGAAAAAAATATCCTGTTTGTGGAAAATATCTTTGTAAAAGTCAATTTTCTTAATTTTAAAGCCACTATATTTTCTTTGTTATTCAAGCCAAAGGGCGGTAAGTTTCTTTTATAGAGGATTCGGACAAGGCTGTTCTAATGGTGTACTTTTTGTTATGATCTGACTCTTTTTTTAGGAGTTGTGGGGTTTTATATTTCTTAACATTGGAGGTGATCGTCTCTTACTAGTTTGCTAGCTATCGCTGCAACATGGAACAGTTCAAAACAAAGTTAGAAATGCTAGCGACTGCTGCACCACGGATTTGATTATCAAGACGATATATTACCCTTGCTGTTCATGCCAAATGACCTAAAGTTTCCTATACAGGGGTTTGGACAAGGTGGTTCTAATGGCGCACTTTCTTTTTGATCTGACTCCTTTTTTTAGGAACTATGGGTTTTTATATTTCTTAACATTGGACGTAATCGTCTCTTACTAGGTTGCTATCTAACGCTGCAACTCGGATTCAGTTAACATGTTATAGTTTTAGTTATTTATAACTGTAAAATCATATACACTAGTTAATTTGCCTATATAATTTATCAGAGGCACAAGGTCGTTCTGTATTATAAAGTATTATATTAAAAATTTCAGTTAGTATAGGCTTAACTTGATGATTTTAAAAACTTGGTGAAGATTATATATAATAAAAATCCTATTTTTTATGTATCTATTGGTATCAAAATTCCATTTTTTAGAGTTTCGGTTACTATTGAGCCGGGTCGCCTCTTACTTACAGTTCTTAACCGTAAACTGTTTTATTCCTTATAACACTTCAGTTACTATTGACTACAGTTTGTTCTTTAATGTAAAAAACTAAAATTATAATAACAATTCATTTTTCAATTTTTAAGTCACGTCACTCATTACGTCATATATGGTTATTAGTACACAATATTTGTTAGATGTTACGTCATGTCACTTATTACGGCATATATGGTTATTAGTAGACAATCGGTAGAATATTCGTTCTTTATTATAATTGCTTCAAAATTCAAATATCTTTGAAAAGACTGCAGCATGCAAATACATCAAAAATGCAGTTTTTTGTACAAAATTGATTCTACTTAAGAACTATTTTATTTTTAATTTGCAAAAGTGACTAGATGTAGTAATTTCCTTTAAAATGAGCCATTATACAGCTCTCTATAATTTTGCATTGTCCATCTAGCTGAGGAGTAAAAAAAAGCGAAAAGAAAAAAAGATGCTGTTTGTGGAGGATATCGTGGTTAAAGTCAATTTTCTTGATTTTCAATCCAATATAATTTCTTAGTTATTCAAGCCAAAGGACGGGAAGTTTTTTATATAGAAGTTTTGGTAAAGGCGGTTCTAAAAGTGTACTTTTTGTTTTGATCTGAATCTTTTTTCAGGAGTTATCGGTTACATTAGTTTCTAATATGGGGCGTGATCGTCTCTTACTAGTTTGCTAGCTACCGTTGCAACCCAGATGATGGTGCTAGCTACCGCTGCAACCTGGACTTTACTAACCTATACTACAGTTAAGTGGCCTATAAAGTTTAATATAGGCAAGAGGTCGTTCTATATTATACTAGCTACCGCTGCAACCCAGATGGTGGTGCTAGCTACCGCTGCAACCTGGACTTTAATAACCTATACTACAGTTAAGTGGCCTTTTCAAGATACTATCTCTGTTGTCTGTGTAGTACTGTTTTTTTAACTTGCGTGCAGCTTGCTTTGATCTAACCATTATGTAATACTTGTAGCTACCCCTGGCGCCACTGTATATCAGTTACTATTGGCGAGAGATCGTTCTTTACTGTAAAATTTTTCCCTTTGTCCTTATGCGTTCTTCGGTACAACCTCGCAGATAATTTAATTTTTTCATTATAGCTTTTGTCACCCCAGTAACGCTCCTTGATGTTTTGTTTGGCTGTCTCAATTTTTACTTCTCGATACACCTGGTCGGTTGAATATCTTTGCTTTTCTTTTTTCTTATATTTGATTCGGTAATCTGCATCATTGTGATAACTGCTTTGATCTAACCAGTATGTAATTCACGAATGAGACCATTTACATCTTTGTCGTTCTTAAGTAGTAATTATGACGTCACGGCGTAATGATTTTATTTCATGACGTCATGGCGCAATGATATTATTTCATGACGTCTTCAGAAACCACAAAATAATATCGTTTTTTTCTATTCACATCATAGCTCTAATATAAAACTATGACGACATTCATGATTTATCTAGTAAGGTTTCAGACAAGACAAGGCGTGGGTTCAAATCTTACCGCTGGTATAGGATTATGTTTGAAAGACTGCAGTGTGAAAAGACATCAAAAATACAGTTTTTGGTGGAAAAATTTATCCTGTTTTAAAATAATTTATTTTAGTTACTATAGATTTTTAACCCAATTAATTTCCTTTAAAATGAGCTATTGAACAACCCTCTACGATGTTCCAGTGCCAAGTTATCTGTGGAAAAGAAGAAAAAAGAAAAAATATCCTGTTTAGGCAAAATGTTGTAGTAGCTGCCACTTTTCTTGATTTTCAAGCCAATATATTTCCCTTGCTGTTCAAGCCAAGGGACTGAAAGTTTCCTATACAGGAGTTTAGGACAAGGCGGTTCTAATGGTGTACTTTTTGTTTTGATCTGAGTCCTTTGTTAGGAACTATGGGTTTTTATATTTCTTAACATTGGACGTGATCGTCTCTTACTAGGTTGCTAGCTACCGCTGCAACCCGGATTCCTTTAAAATAAGTCATTACTCAGGTCTTTATTATGACCATGAACTGTTTGATTTAATACTTCAGTTACTATTGGTTACAGTTCGTTCCTTATTGTAAATTACTATGGTCTAGAGTTCGTTCTTTATTGTAATTTCCTTTAAAATGAGATATTGAACAACCCTCTACGATGTTCCAGTGCCAAGCTATCTCTGGATACAAAAAAAAGAAAAGAGAAAAAAATATCCCGTTTGGGGAGATTAACGTGGTTAAAGTCAATTTTCTTGATTTTCAAGCCAATATATTTCCCTTGCTGTTCAAGCCAAGGGACAGAAAGTTTCCTATACAGGGGTTTCGGACAAGGCGGTTCTAATGGTGTACTTTCTGTTTTGATGTGACTCCTTTTTTAGGAACTACGGGTTTTTATATTTATTAACATTGGACGTGATCGTCTCTTACTAGGTTGCTAGCTACCGCTGCAACCCGGATATGCAAGTTAGTATAGGGAAGAGTTCGATCTTTATTGTAATGTGTAGTAAAGTTTTCTATTAGTAGAAATTTGGATTGTTCTATTTTGATATTGTTTTTGGTTATTCTTTCTCTTTTTCCACTCGCGTGAGACCATATTTTTTCAAGATTTAAAATTATTAAGCACACAAAATCCCGTGTCGAGTATCTAAAACCTAGCATAAAACAAAACTAATTTTAAAATTTTCAGGTATTTATCTTGTTTGAATTACAAAATTAGTATTATTGGTTAGACACCATAAATATTTTTGCAGTTTAAATAATAAGTTTAGTGATTCTGGACTGAAAACTAAAATAATTGCAATTATGAGACAATAATATGGAGATATGTACTTTACGGGTTACAGGATACAATAATAAATTTGAACTGAGATGAAAAAAAAATTTCTTCCAGGAGACAAAAAGCAAAACTAATTTTAGAATTTTCATGTATTTTTGTTGTTTAAATTAAAAAATTACTATTACTGATTAGGCATCATAAATATTTTTGCAGTTTACATAATAATTTTAGCGATTAAGCCAAAAAAGAAAATTTTGGTTCCAGGAGTTTCGGTTACTATTGAGACAAGTAGCTATTATTACTATAGAGTTCATTACATGGACTGTTTTATTGCTTCAAAATTCAAATATCTTTGAAAAGACTGCAGTATGAAAATACATCAAAAATGCAATTTTTTTGACAAAATTGATTCTACTTTAAAAAGTATTTTATTTTTAAATACAAAAGTGACTAGATGTTGCAATTTCCTTTAAAATGAGCTATTATACAGCTCTCTATGATTTTCCAGTGCCCAGCTAGCTGAGCAGAAAGAAAAAGCGGAAAGAAAAAAATATCCCGTTTGTGGAGAATAACGTGGTAAAAGTCAATTTTCTTGATTTTCAAGCCAATATATTTTCCTTGTTATTCAAGCCAAAGGACAGATAAGTTTCCTTTATAGGGGAGTTTCGGACAAGGTGGTTCTAATGGTGAAACTTTTTGTTTTGATCTGAGTCTTTTTTTAGGAGTTGGGGGGTTTTATATTTTTTAACATTGGAGGTGATCATCTCTTACTAGGTTGCTAGCTACCGCTGCAACCTGGATGACATTCAATATTGATCTAGTAGGGTTTCAGACAAGGTAGTTCTAATGATGTACTTTTATTACTATATACTATATATTACCTATACTATAGTTAAATGGCCTATAAAATTTAGTATAGGCAAAAGGTCGTTCTTTATTATAAATCTCTGAAAGAATGGATTTTGTTGAAAAGTCAGCTAGAGATGCTTTCGCAAAACTTCATAGTAAAAAGAAATGTTGCATGTTTAGTGAAAAGCTTCCAAGGTATGAACCGGCAACTGTGGAACAGTTTATAGATGTAATGGGAAATTTTATAGATCACTGTGAATATATGGAGGCATAATTGTTCTTTACTTAGTTTCAGCTTTAATTCGATGATCTAGACTTTATTTACTAACTACATCCAAAGACTATGACGTCATTGTTTAATATTGTATATAAAAAATAAAGTTTTTCGTAAAAAAATTAATTAAAAAAAAAAATTAAGTACAAATATCGCTAGATCTAGAGATTTCATTTAAAATGAGCCATTGAACAACTCTCTACGATGTTCCAGTGCTAAGCTATCTGCGGAAAAGAAAGAAAAAAATATCCCGTTTGTGGAGAATAACGTGGTTAAAGTCAATTTTCTTGATTATCAAGCCAATATATTTTCTTTGTTATTCAAGCCGCAGGGCGGTAAGTTTCCTTTATAGGGGTTTCGGACAAGGCGGTTCTAATGGTGTACTTTTTGTTTTGATCTGACTCTGTTTTTAGGAGTTAGGGGTTTTTATATTTCTTAACATTGGACGTGATCGTCTCTTACTAGGTTGCTAGCTACCGCTGCAACCCGGATTTACTCAGGCAGTGCTAGCGCGCTGCCTATGATAATAAACTGATTAAACACAGAAAAAAGCCCATGGCCTTTTCTTCTTTGAAATAGTAAGAGACGAGTCTCAAATAATCAAGTAGCTAGCAAATTCCAATGTATGCAATTCTTTGTTATTCCAATGATCGTCGTTTATTGTAACTAGGTTTCAGCCATCTCTACAGTAATGATACTGATGGAAATTACATAGTCCCTAGTTATGTTTCAGTTAACATGGGCGTCGTTTAACGTTAACAAGGTGTCGTTCTTTATTGTGAACATATATATTTATTTATGAGAGGCAGCCTGGCCGAGTGGTCCAAGGCACTGGTGTTAGCCACCAGTCTCTTCAGAGGCGTGGGTTCAATTCTTACCGCGGGTATACGATTATGTTTGAAAGACTGCAGTGTGAAAAGACATCAAAAATGCAGTTTTTGGTGGAAAAATTTATTCTCTTTTAGAAATAATTTATTTTAGTTACTATATATTTTTAACCCAATTAATTTCCTTTAAAATGCGCTATTGAACAACCCTTTACGATGTTCCAGTGCCAAGCTATCTGCGGAAAAGAAAAAATAAAAAAAAAAGAAAAAAAAAAGAAAAAAATTTCCCGTTTAGGCAGAATGTTGTAGTAGCTGCCACTTTTCTTGATTTTCAAGCCCATATATTTCCCTTGCTGTTCAAGCCAAGGGACAGAAATTTTACAATGCAGGGGTTTCGGACAAGGCGGTTCTAATGGTGTACTTTTTGTTTTGATCTGACTCTTTTTTTTAAGAACTATGGGTTTTTATATTTCTTAACATTGGACGTGATCGTCTCTTACTAGGTTGCTAGCTACCGCTGCAACCCGGATATGGACTAAGGTTCGTTCTTTCATGTAAAACTAGCAAAACATTTTTTAAGCCTGATGAAGATTTAACTAATGTGTCAAAAGTAAGGTTGCAAGTCGACGATTTTGTTTTGGCCTTATTATAATTGGTATGGTGAAATAATAATACGCATATGGCTCTAAAATCATACTTCTTTATGGTTCAATATGGTCTAGTGGCTAGGATAATTAACTTTCACTTAACAGGCTCGGGTTCGATTCCCGAGGTGGGAAAATTTTTAACTCTATAATCTTCGAACATTTGAACCTTTTATAATTTATAATGATGCATAATATAAATACTGTAATCTTATCTATAGTGAAGTTGCGTATGCAAGTTAATATAGGGAAGAGTTCGATCTTTATTAAGACATCAAAAATGCAGTTTTTGGTGGAAAAATTTATTCTCTTTTAGAAATAATTTATTTTAGTTACTATAGATTTTTAACCCAATTAATTTCCTTTAAAATGAGCTATTGAACAACCCTCTACGATGTTCCAGTGCCAAGCTATCTGTGGAAAAGAAAAAAAAAGAAAAAAATATCCCGTTTGGGGAGAAAAACGTGGTTAAAGTCAATTTTCTTGATTTTCAAGCCAATATATTTCCCTTGCTGTTCAAGCCAAGGGACAGAAAGTTTCCTATACAGGGGTTTCGGACAAGGCGGTTCTAATGGTGTACTTTTTGTTTTGATCTGACTCCTTTGTTAGGAACTATGGGTTTTTATATTTCTTAACATTGGACGTGATCGTCTCTTACTAGGTTGCTAGCTACCGCTGCAACCCGGATATGGGCTGGAAGTTTGTTCTTTACTGTAATTTCTTTAGGAACATAATTAAAATTTCTTAATGTAATAAAAATAATTTGTTTTAATTACAAAAGGTTTTTAACCCCATTAATTTCCTTTAAAATGAGTCATTGAACAACTCTCTACAATGTTCCAGTGCCATGCTATCTGTTGAATTACTAACCTATACTATAATAATTAGGTGGCGTATAAAATTTAGTATAGGCAAGATGTCGTTCTTTATTATAAATTTCAGTGATCGTCTTTTAATGTAAAAAAAAATATAAATACTGTAATCTTAACTATAGTAAAGTTGCGTATGCAAGTTAGTATAGGGAAGAGTTTGATCTTTATTATACTGGAAACAAAGAAAAGGGAAAAAAAATATCCCGTTTAGGCAGAATGTTGTAGCAGCTGCCACTTTTCTTGATTTTTTAGTGCTGATTTTTTAACTTGCGTGCAGCTTGCTTTGATCTAACCATTATGTATTCATGAATGAGACCATTTGCAGTTTTGACGTTTCTTATATAGTAATTATGACGTCACTGCAGCAAAAATACAGTTTTTATTGGAAAAATTTATTCTCTTTTAAAAATAATTTATTTTAGTTACTATAGATTTTTAACCCAATTAATTTCCTTTAAAATGAGCTATTGAACAACCCTCTACGATGTTCCAGTGCCAAGCTATCTGTGGAAAAGAAAAAAGAAAAAAATATCCCGTTTGGGGAGAATAACGTGGTAAAAGTCTATTTTCTTGATTTTCAAGCCAATATATTTTCTTTGTTATTCAAGCCAAAGGGCGGTAAGTTTCCTTTATGGAGGATTTGGACAAGGCGGTTCTAATGGTGTACTTTTTGTTTTGATCTGACTCTTTTTTTAGGAGCTACGGGTTTTTATATTTCTTAACATTGGAGGTGATCGTCTCTTACTAGGTTGCTAGCTACCGCTGCAACCCGGATTATGACGTCACAGCGTAATGATTTTATTGACGTCAAGGCGCAATGATATTATTTCATGACGTCATCAGAAACAACAATATAATTTCGTGTTTTTCTATTCACTTCATAGCTCTAATATAAAGCTACGAAATTCATTATTTATCTAGTAGGGTTTCAGACAAGGTAGTTCTAATGATGTACTTTTGTTTTGATCTTACTCTATTTTTAGGAGTTTTGTTATATTTCTTAGCATGGGACTGATCGTCTCTTACTAGGTTGCTAGCTACTGCTGCAACCCAAATTCACATATATATTTATTTATGAGAGGCAGCCTGGCCGAGTGGTCCAAGACACTGGTGTTAGCCACCAGTCTCTTCGGAGGAGTGGGTTCAAATCTTACCGCTGGTATACGATTATGTTTGAAAGACTGCAGTGTGAAAAGACATCAAAAATGCAGTTTTTGGTGGAAAAATTTATTCTCTTTTAGAAATAATTTATTTTAGTTACAAAAGGTTTTTAACCCAATTAATTTCCTTTAAAATGAGCTATTGAACAACCCTCTACGATGTTCCAGTGCCAAGCTATCTGTGGAAAAGAAAAAGATAAAAGAAAAAGAAAAAAATATCCCGTTTGGGGAGAATAACGTGGTTAAAGTCAATTTTCTTGATTTTCATGCCAATATATTTCCCTTGCTGTTCAAGCCAAGGGACAGAAAGTTTCTTATACAGGGGTTTCGGACAAGGCGGTTCTAATGGTGTACTTTTTAATTTGATCTGACTCCTCTGTTAGGAACTATGGGTTTTTATATTTCTTAACATTGGACGTGATCGTCTCTTACTAGGTTGCTAGCTACCGCTGCAACCCGGATTTAGTTACTATAGATTTTTAACCCAATTAATTTCCTTTAAAATGAGCTATTGAACAACCCTCTACGATGTTCCAGTGCCAAGCTATCTGTGGAAAAGAAAAAGAAAAAAAAAGAAAAAAATATCCCGTTTGGGGAGAATAACGTGGTTAAAGTCAATTTTATTGATTTTCATACCAAAATATTTCCCTTGCTGTTCAAGCCAAGGGACAGAAAATTTCCTATACAGGGGTTTCGGACAAGACGGTTCTAATGGTGTACTTTTTGTTTTGATCTGACACCTTTTTTTAGGAGCTATGGGTTTTTATATTTTTTAAAATTGGACGTGATCGTCTCTTACTAGGTTGCTAGCTACCGCTGCAACCCGGATTGCTAGCGACCGCTGCAACCCGGATCCAGTGCAAAGCTATCTCTGGATAACAAGAAAGAAAAAAATATCCCGTTTAGGCAGAATGTTGTAGCAGCTGCCACTTTTCTTGATTTTCAATCCAAGATATTTCCCTTGCTGTTCAAGCCAAATGACAGAAAGTTTTCTATACAGGAGTTTCGGACAAGGCGGTTCTAATGGTGTACTTTTGTTTTTGATCTGACTCCTTTTTTAGGAACTATGGGTTTTTACATTTTTTAACATTGGACTTGATCGTCTCTTACTAGGTTGCTAGCTACCGCTGCAACCCGGATGACATTCAATATTGATCTAGTAGGGTTTCAGACAAGGTAGTTCTAATGATGTACTTTTATTACTATATACTATATATTACCTATACTATAGTTAAATGGCCTATAAAATTTAGTATAGGCAAAAGGTCGTTCTTTATTATAAATCTCTGAAAGAATGGATTTTGTTGAAAAGTCAGCTAGAGATGCTTTCGCAAAACTTCATAGTAATATCCAAAAGAAATGTTGCATGTTTAGTGAAAAGCTTCCAAGGTATGAACCGGCAACTGTGGAACAGTTTATAGATGTAATGGGAAATTTTATAGATCACTGTGAATATATGGAGGCATAATTGTTCTTTACTTAGTTTCAGCTTTAATTCGATGATCCAGACTTTATGTACTAACTACATCCAAAGACTATGACGTCATTGTTTAATATTGTATATAAAAAATTAAGTTTTTCGTAAAAAAAATTAATTAAAAAACAAAATTAAGTAAAAAAAGCGCTAGATCTAGAGATTTCCTTCAAAATGAGCCATTGAACAACTCTCTACGATGTTCCAGTGCCAAGCTATCTGTGGAAAAGAACGAAAAAAATATCCCCTTTGTGGAGAATAACGTGGTTAAAGTCAATTTTCTTGATTATCAAGCCAATATATTTTCTTTGTTCTTCAAGACGCAGGGCGGGAAGTTTCCTTTATAGGGGTTTCTGACAAGGCGGTTCTAATGGTGTACTTTTTGTTTTGATCTGACTCTGTTTTTAGGAGTTAGGGGTTTTTATATTTCTTAACATTGGACGTGATCGTCTCTTACTAGGTTGCTAGCTACCGCTGCAACCCGGATTTACTCAGGCAGTGCTAGCGCGCTGCCTATGATAATAAACTGATTAAACACAGAAAAAAGCCCATGGCCTTTTCTTCTTTGAAATAGTAAGAGACGAGTCTCAAATAATCAAGTAGCTAGCAAATTCCAATGTATGCAATTCTTTGTTATTCCAATGATCGTCGTTTATTGTAACTAGGTTTCAGCCATCTCTACAGTAATGATACTGATGGAAATTACATAGTCCCTAGTTATGTTTCAGTTAACATGGGCGTCGTTTAACGTTAACAAGGTGTCGTTCTTTATTGTGAACATATATATTTATTTATGAGAGGCAGCCTGGCCGAGTGGTCCAAGGCACTGGTGTTAGCCACCAGTCTCTTCAGAGGCGTGGGTTCAATTCTTACCGCTGGTATACGATTATGTTTGAAAGACTGCAGTGTGAAAAGACATCAAAAATGCAGTTTTTGGTGGAAAAATTTATTCTCTTTTAGAAATAATTTATTTTAGTTACTATAGATTTTTAACCCAATTAATTTCCTTTAAAATGCGCTATTGAACAACCCTTTACGATGTTCCAGTGCCAAGCTATCTGCGGAAAAGAAAAAAGAAAAAAAAAAGAAAAAAAAAGAAAAAAATATCCCGTTTAGGCAGAATGTTGTAGTAGCTGCCACTTTTTTTGATTTTCAAGCCAATATATTTCCCTTGCTGTTCAAGCCAAGGGACAGAAATTTTACTATGCAGGGGTTTCGGACAAGGCGGTTCTAATGGTGTACTTTTTGTTTTGATCTGACTCTTTTTGTTTTGACTCTTTTTTTAGGAGCTACGGGTTTTTATATTTCTTAACATTGGAGGTGATCGTCTCTTACTAGGTTGCTAGCTACCGCTGCAACCCGGATTAACCCATTAATTTCCTTTAAAATGAGCCATTGAACAACTCTCTACGATGTTCCAGAGCCAAGCTATCTGTGGAATTACTAACCTATACTATACTTAAGTGGCGTATAAAATTTAGTATAGGCAAGAGGTCGTTCTTTATTATAAATGAAAACAAAATTTCTTCCAGGAGACAAAAAGCAAAACTAATTTTAGAATTTTCATGTATTTTTGTTGTTTAAATTAAAAAATTACTATTACTGATTAGGCATCATAAATATTTTTGCAGTTTACGTAATAATTTTAGCGATTAAGCCAAAAAAGAAAATTTTGGTTCCAGGAGTTTCGGTTACTATTGAGACAAGTAGCTATTATTACTATAGAGTTCATTACAATGAAATGTTTTATTGCTTCAAAATTCAAATATCTTTGAAAAGACTGAAGTATGAAAATACATCAAAAATGCAATTTTTTTGACAAAATTGATTCTACTTCAAAAAGTATTTTATTTTTAATTACAAAAGGCACTAGATGTAGTAATTTCCTTTAAAATGAGCTATTATACAGCTCTCTATAATTTTCCAGTGCCCAGCTAGCTGAGAAGAAAGATCAAGCGGAAAGAAAAAATATCCCGTTTGTGGAGAATAACGTGGTTAAAGTCAATTTTCTAGATTTTCAAGCCAATATATTTTCTTTGTTATTCAAGCCAAAGGGCGGTACGTTTCCTTTATAGGGGTTTCGGACAAGGCGGTTCTAATGGTGTTCTTTTTGTTTTGATCTGACTCTTTTTTTTAGGAGTTGGGGGGTTTTATATTTCTTAACATTGGAGGTGATCGTCTCTTACTAGGTTGCTAGCTACCGCTGCAACCCGGATGAAAGAAAAAAATGTGCCGTTTAGGCAGAATTTTTGCAGTAGCTGACACTTTTCTTGATTTTCAAGCCAATATATTTCCCTTGCTGTTCAACCCAAATAACAGAAAGTTTACTATACAGGGGTTTCGGACAAGGCGGTTCTAACGGTGTACTTTTTGTTTTGATCTGGCTATTTTTTTAGGAGCTATGGGTTTTTATATTTTTTAACATTGGACGTGATCGTCTCTTACTAGGTTGCTAGCTACCGCTGCAACCCAGATCTCTTGACTGACATCGATCTTTTATGTATTGTTCTTTACTAGGTTTCAGCCATCTCTACAGCCATGATACTGATGGAAATTACATAATCCCTATTTATGTTACATTTAACATGGGCTAGGTGTTGTTCTTTATTGTAAACCTAGCATAAAAAAAACTAATTTTAAAATTTTCAGGTATTTATCTTGTTTGAATTACAAAATTAGTATTATTGGTTAGACACCATAAATATTTTTGCAGTTTACATAATAAGTTTAGCGATTCTGAACTGAAAACTAAAATAATTGGAATTATAAGACAATAATATGGAGATACGTACTTTACGTTTTACAAACCACAAAAAGTTTGGTTCCAATATACAATAATAACTTTGAACTGAGATGAAAAAAAATTTTCTTCCAGGAGACAAAAAGCAAAACTAATTTTAGAATTTTCATGTATTTTTGTTGTTTAAATTAAAAAATTACTATTACTGATTAGGCATCATAAATATTTTTGCAGTTTACGTAATAATTTTAGCGATTAAGCCAAAAAAGAAAATTTTGGTTCCAGGAGTGTCGGTTACTATTGAGACAAGGATCTATTATTACTATAGATTTAATTACCATGAACTGTTTGATTACTTCAAAATTCAAATATCTTTGAAAAGACTGCAACATCAAAATACATCAAAAATAGAGTTTTTAGACAAAATTGATTCTACTTTAAGATGTGTTTTATATCTAATTACAAAAAGCACTAGATGTTGTAATGTTCTTTAAAATGAGCTATTATACAGCTCTCTATGAATTTTCAGCGCCCAGCTAGCTGAGGAGAAAGATCAAGCGGAAAGAAAAAAATATTCCGTTTGTGGAGAATAACGTGGTTAAAGTCAATTTTCTTGATTTTCAAGCCAACATATTTTTTTTGTTATTCAAGCCAAAGGGCGGTAAGTTTTCTTTATAAGGGTTTTGGAAAAGGCAGTTCTAATGGTGTACTTTTTGTTTTGATCTGACTCTTTTTTTAGGAGTTGGGGGGTTTTATATTTCTTAACATTGGAGGTGATCGTCTCTTACTAGGTTGCTAGCTACCGCTGCAACCCGGATAAGTACAAAAATCAAATATCTTTGAAAAGACTGCAGCATGAAATGACATCAAAAATGCAGTTTTTGGTGGAAAAATTTATTCTCTTTTAGAAATAATTTATTTTAGTTACTAAAGGTTTTTAACCCAATTAATTTCCTTTAAAATGAGCCATTGAACAACTCTCTACGATGTTTCAGTGCCAAGCTATCTTTGGAAACAAAAGAAAGAAAAAAAAAATATCCCGTTTGTGGAGAATAACGTGGTTAAAGTCAATTTTCTTGATTTTCAAGCCAATATATTTCCCTTGCTGTTCAAGCCAAATGACAGTAAGTTTCCTATACAGGGGTTTTGGACAAGGCGGTTCTAATGGTGTACTTTTTGTTTTGATCTGACTGCTTTTTTAGGAGCTATGAGTTTTTTTTATTTCTTAACATTGGACGTGATCGTCTCTTACTAGGTTGCTAGCTACCGCTGCAACCCGGATAATTTGAAAAGACATAGGTTACTAAGGGCAATATTTTGCTCCTTACTATATGACGTCATAATCAGAAGTTACAACCATCATGGCTGCAGGGGTAGGTGCAACCTAGTAAAGGACGAACCACAGCCCTTAGTAAGATTTCTAGTTACTATGCCATGGTTTGTTCTTTACTAGATTTCAGCTATCTCTACAGCCATTATACCTATGAAACTTATACAATTCCCAGTTTTAAAGAACTAAATCGAGCTTTTATGTAAATTATGATGAACTATAGCGGTCCTTTATGTAAATCATTGATCAATATTGTACATACAAAATGAAATTTTTCGTAGCAAATTGATTCTATTTAAAAAAAATTAATTACAAATGACACTAGATCTAGAGATTTCCTTTAAAATGAGCCATTCAACAACTCTCTACGATGCTGCAGTGCCAAGCTATTGGTGGAAAAGTAAAAAAGAAAAAAAGATGTTTTTTGGGCAGAATGCTGTAGTAGCTGTCATTTCTCTTGATTTTCAAGCCAATATGTTTCCCTTGCTGTTAAAGTGAAATGACAGAATGTTTCCAATATAGGGGTTTTGAACAAGGCAGTTCTAATGGTATAAGTTTTTTTTTGATCTGACTTTTTTTTAAGGAGTTATGTTATATTTTTATATTTGTTCTTTACTGTAATTACTATGAGGCGTGATCGTCTCTTACTAGGTTGCTAGCTACCTTCGCAACCCGGATTCCAGTAACTATGGGCTATAGTTCGTCCTTTATTGTTAAAATCAAAATGCAGTTTTTGTGGAAAAATTTATTCTCTCTTAGAAAAAATTTAATTACAGTTACAAAAGATTTTTAATCCAATATATTTACTTTAAAATGATCCATTGAAAAACTCTCTACGATGTTCCGGTGCCAAGCTATCTGTGGAAAAGAAAGAAGAAAAGAGAAAGAAAAAAGATGCCGTTTAGGCAGAATGCTGTAGTAGCTGCCCCTTTTCTTGATTTTCAAGGCAGTATATTTCCCTTGCTATTCAAGCCTAATAACAGAAATTTTCCTATACAGGGGTGCCGGACATGGCAGTTCTAATGGTGCACTTTTTGTTTTGATCGGACTTTTTTATTTAGCCGTTATGGTTTTTTATATTTCTTATCATTGGACGTCATCGTCTCTTAGTAGGATGTTTTTAATGTAATTTTTAAAAATAATTTGATTTAAATACAAAAGGTTTTTAAACCCATTAATTTCCTTTAAAATGAGCAATTGAACAACTCTCTACGATGTTCCAGTGCCAAGCTATCTGTGGAAGGGAAAAAGAGAAAAAACAGATGCCGTTTAGGTAGAATGCTGCAGTAGCTGTCACTTTTCTCTATTTTGAAGCCAAAATATTTCCCTTGCTGTTCAATCCAAGGAACATAAATTTTTCTATATAGGGGGTTCGGACAAGGCAGTTCTAATGTTGTACTTTTGTTTTGATCTGACTTTTTTTTAGGAGTTATGGGTTTTTCTATTTCTTAACATTGGACGTGATCATCTTTTACTAGGTTGCTAGCTACCGCTGCAACCCGGATAATCAACCAGACTGATTCCTTATATACTTTTTATAAGTTTAAGTGTATTAACGAATTTATTATCATGTTTTATACATAATGTATTTTTCATGAGTCTCCGATAGTACAATGGCAAGCAATCCTGCTTGTTACGCGGGTGACCGGGGTTTGAATCCAAATTAGAAGGAATTTCTAATATATTGACTCCAAATATAACTGTATAAGACTATACTATTGGTCTACACAAGTTAGTATAGGCAAGAGTTGGTTCTTTATCATAACAACCCGGAAAAAATTGAATATAAACAGGAAAAAGCCTACGGCTTTTTCTTCTTTGGAATAGTAAGAGACGAACCTCAAAGAATCTGGCAGGTAACTAAGTCAAATATATGCAATGGTGTGTTCTTGTAATGATCGTCTTTTAGTAAAACATATTCAAAGAGTTCGTTACCACGAACTATCTGATTACTATAGGCAACATATCCTTCTTTAATATAAGTTTTAACCCCATTGGTATTAAAATAGAAAAATTACAAACAGGAAAAAAGCTATGGCTTTTTCTTAATGGGAATAGTAAGAGACGACCTGGCTACATTCTACGATTATGACGTCATTGATCAATCTTTAACATGAAATATGCAGTTTTTCGTAAAAAATTGTTTCTATCTTTAAAATAATTTGATTGAAATATAAAAGGTTCTTCACCTTATTAATGTCCTTTAAAATGAGCCATTGAACAACTCTCTACAATGTTCCAGTGCCAAGCTATCTGTGGAAGAAAAAAAAGAAAAAAAGATGCCGTTTAGGCAGAATGCTTTAGTAGCTGTCACTTTTCCTTATTTTCAAGCCAAAAAATATCCCTTGCTGTTCAAGCCAAGGAACAGAAAGTTTCCTATATATGGATTTCGGACAAGGCGGTTCTAATGGTGTACTTTTTGTTTTGATCTGACTTTTTCTTAGGAGTTATGGGTTTTTATATTTCTTAACATTGGACGTGATGGTCCCTTACTAGGTTGTAGCTACCGCTGCAACCCATATAATTAACCAGACCGATTCCTTATATAATTTCTATAAGTTTTAGTGTATAAACGAACTTATTATCATGTTTACTTTACATATAAAGTATTTTTCATAAGTCTCAAATAGTACAATGGCAAGCAATCCCGCTTGTTACTTGGGTTACCTGGGTTCGAATCCCAGTTAGAAGGTATTTTTAATAGGAATAGTAAGAGACGAACCTCAAAGAATCAGCCAGTTAACTAAGTCGAATATATGCAATGGTGTATTCTTGTAATGATCGTCTTTTAGTGTAACATATTCAAACAGTTCGTTACCAGTTCGTGGTAACGAACTGTTTGATTACTATAGGCAGCAGATCGTTCTTTAATATAAATGCTGCAGACCGGATTCACATATATAGTTATGAGAGGCAGCGTGGCCGAGTGGTCCAAGTTGCTGGTTTAGCCACCAGTCTCTTCGGAGGCGTGGGTTCAAATCCAATCACTGGTATACGATTATGATTTATGTACACAAATCAAATATCTTTGAAAAGATTGCAGTATGAAAAGACATCAAAATGCAGTTTTAAAAAAATGCCATTTAGGCAGAATGCTGTAGTAGCTGCCAGTTTTCTTAATTTTCAAGCCAATATATTTTCCTCGCTGTTCAAGCCAAGGGACATAAAGTTTCTCAAACAGGGGTTTCGGACGAGGCGGTTCTAATGGTTAACTTTTTGTTTTGATATGACTCTTTTTTTTAGGAGTTATAGGTTTTTATATTTCTTAACATTGGACGTGATCGTCTCATCCTAGGCTGCTAGCTACCGCTGCAACCCAGATATGTGGAGAATATCGTAGTTAAAGTGAATTTTCTTGATTTTCAAGCCAATATATTTTCCTTGTTATTCAAGCCAAGGAACGGTAAGTTCGCAATATAGAGGTTTTGAACAAGGCGTTTCTAATAGTGTACTTCTTGTTTTGATCAGAATCATTCTTTAGGAGTTATGGGTTACTTTAGTTTCCGGGTTGCAGCGGTAGCTAGCAACCTATTAAGAGACGATCACTTCTAATGTTAAGGAATATAAAAACCCTTAACTCCTAAAAAAAAAAATGTCAGATCAAAACAAAAAGTACACCATTAGAACCGCCTTGTCCGAAACCCCTGTATAGGAAACCTTCTGTCCCTTGGCTTGAATATGAAGGGAAATATATTGGCTTGAAAATAGAAAAAAGTGTTGGATACTACAGCATTCTGCCTAAACAGCATATTTTTTTTCTTTCTTCTTTCTTTCTTTTGTTCATAAAGCTTGGCACTCGAAAACCGTAGAGAGTTGTACAATGGCTCATTTTAAAGGAAATTAATTGAACTAAAAATCTTTTTTGCTAATATAAATTATTCCTAAAAGTGAATGAATCTTTCCACTAAAAACTGTATTTGTGGCGTCTTTTCATACTGCAGTCTTTTCAAAGATATTCCATTTTTGTAGATAAATCATAATCGTATACCAGCGGTAAGATTAGAACCCACGCCTCCGAAGAGACTGGTGGTTAACACCATTGCCTTGGACCACTCAGACACGCTGTCTGTCATAACTATATATTTGAATCTGAGTTGCAGCAGTAGCTAGCAACCTAGTATGAGATAATCAGTCCAATGCTAAGAAATATAAAAACCCAGAGCTCCTAAAAATAGAGTCAGATCAAAACAAAAGTACATCATTATAACCACCTTGTCTGAAACCCTACTAGATAAATAATGAATGTCGTCATAGTTTTATTAGAGCTAAGACGTGAATAGAAAAACACGACATTATGTTGTTATTTCTGAAGACGTCATGAAACAATATCATTACGCCATGACGTCATGAAATAAAATAATTACACCATAACGTCATGATTACTATATAAAAGGCCAAAGAGAAACAATGATCTCATTCATGGTTACATAATGGTTAAATCCAAGCAAGCTACACGTAAGTTAAAAAAACAGTACTACAAAAAAAACAGAGATAGCATCTTGAAAAGAAAAAAAGCAAAGGTATTCAACCGACCAGGCGTATCGAGAAGTAAAAACTGAGAGAGGAAAACAAAACAGCAAGTAGTGTTATCACAATGATGAAGTTTATAGACATGCAAAAATTAAGAGAGCAAAACAAAACAGCAAGGAGTGTTATCACAATGATGAAGATTATAGACATGCAAAAATTGATAGTGACAAACAGCGTTATTATAATGATGACGTTTATAGACATGCAAAAATTGAGATAGCCAAACAAAAGAGCAAGGAACGGTATGATGATGATAAAGATTACCGAAACAACCATAAGACAAAAATTGCTACCAGAATAATGGGTAGATACTGGGATGACAAAAGCTATAATGAAAAAATTAAATTCTCTGCGAGGTTGTACCGAAGAACTCATAAGGACAAAGGGAAAAATTAAATTCAGAAATAGAAGAAGTTGGCAAAAATGCAGGCTGATCTTCGTAAATTGAGAAACATTTTACATATGTTTAACCAGGATCACGAAAAGAATTCAAAATTACAGATTAGATTTCTCTTTGAAAGAGTGGATGCTGTTGAAAAGTCGGCTAGAAATGCTCTGGCAAAACTTCATAGTAATATCCAAAAGAAATTTTGTCAGTTTAATGAAAAGCTTCCAAGGTATGGATTGGCAACTGCCGAACAGTTTATAGATGCAATGGAAAATATTCGACAACACAGTGAATATACGGAGGCGTACTTCTTAGAAAATTCGTATATTAATTTTGTAAGGAGCAATTGCAGTTTATGTAGCAGTAATAAAAATATATCTACAAGCATACCTATCAACAGCGAAGGAAAAACAATATTTTTCAATTATGGCGAAAATGAACCTGTTAGGTTTATTAGTATATTTCTTTTTTACAGTAAGGATCGAAGTCTATCTCATAGAAACTGATGCAACAGGGAAAAGAAAATATCCGGGTTGCAGCGGTAGTTATAATGAGGGCCAAGTTGCCCTTTTTGCTCAAATTATTGTTGAAATAAAGAGTTTTCTAGGTCTTACCGGGTTGCAGCGGAAGCTAGCAGCCTAGTAAGAGACAATCATATCCAATGTTAAGAAATTTAAAAACCCATTGTTGTACAAACGACGCATCATTTTCAACCTTTTATATAGAGCACGACGTCATTACAATACTATTATGAATTTTTCGCTATTAAAATGCCTATGATTGTGAAATCATTCACATAAAAAATATATTTCCAAAATTAAGGTTTTAAACGAATTTTCCCAAATTCGTGAAGTATCTAGATCATTTTTTTTTTCAGACCAGAGAATGTTTTTGTGCCATTTTTTTAGAAAAAACCGAGGAAATATACCCAATTATTGCTCATTTAAAGAAGTTACATTAAAGAACGAACTTTAGTCCATAGTAACTGAAGTTATATTAAAAGACGATCATTAGGATATCATACATAAGGCATTATCCAGGTTGCAGCGGTAGCTAGCAACCTAGTAAGAGACGATCACGTCCAATCTTATTACATAAAGGACCGATATAGCTCATCATAAATGGTGTTTGTCAATTATTACATTAAAACACGATCACTGGAATAAAAAATTATTGCATACATTGGACTTAGTTAGCTACTTGATCGTTTGAGGTTCGTCTCTTACTATTTCAAAGAAGAAAAAGCCCGTAGGATTTTTCTGGTTTGTAATATTTTCGTGTTTGTTATCAGGGTTGCAGCGGTATTACATAAAGGACCGATATAGCTCATCATAAATGGTGTTTTTCAATTATTATTACAGTAAAGAAAATTATAATAAAGAACGAATATATAGCTATTATAATCACATTGATAAGGTTACTGTTTACAACTTGTTGAAAATAAACAAAGGGATTAATTTTTTTATACATCAATATATGACGTAATAAGTGAATAAAATACTTATCCACGTTTATCTTTCGACAAGATCTGGGTTGCAGCAGTAGCTAGCAACCTAGTAAGAGACGATCACATCCAACGTTAAGAAATATAAAAACCCATTACTCCTAAAAAAAAGTCAGATCAAAACAAAAAGTATACCATTAGAACTGCCTTGCCAAAACCCCTATACAGGAAACTTTCTGTCATTTGACTTTAACAGCAAGGGAAATATATTGGCTTGAAAATCAGGAAAAGTGACAGCTACTACAGCATTCTGCCCAAACGGCAGCTGTTTTTCTTTCTCTTTACTTTTCCACAGATAGCTTGGCAATGGAACATCGTAGAGAGTTGTCCAACGGCTCATTTTAAAGGAAATTACTTGGGTTAAAAACTTTTGCAACTAAAACAAATTATTTGTAAAACAGAATACATTTTTCCACTAAAAACTTCATTTTTGATGTCTTTTTGTACTGCAGTCTTTTCAAAGATATTTGATTTTGAAGCAATCAAACAGTTCGTGGTAAATCTATGTTAAAGCTGGGTATTCCATTGATAACTTAGTACGGAAAAATTGTAGAGAATCTTTCAATGGCTCATTTTAAAGGAAATTAATGGGGTTAAAAACATTTCGTAATTATTTTACTATGGGGCTTGATCGTCTCTTACTAGGTTACTAGCTACCACTGCAACCCGGATTTCTCAGGCTAATAGCTTTTGATGGATATGAGTAAACATGATGAAACTTATATATTTAAAGTCAGCATAAAAATGCAATTCTTTTGATGTATCTATTGATATTAATATTCCGTTTTTTAAAGTTTCGGTTACTATTGAGACGAGTCGCTCTTACAATACAGTTTGTTACCACAAACTGTTTTATTTATGTAATTAAATTTAAAGTTTCAAAAATAAACTTAGTTCAGCTACCTCCTTGCTAATAATTACCACGAACTGTTTGATTTAAATAAATTTTGTTTTTTGTTCGATTTATTCAACGAAAGTTTCATCTCATCGCTCACTTCAAAGTTATAATTGTCTCCTGGAACCAAACTTTTTTTTTTGCTCAACTCCTAAAGTGCGTATCTCTATAACGTTGTGCTATATTTTCGTAAAAGAGAAATTCATTTTTTTTTATTTTAATTTTCAGTTCAGAATCGCTAAAGCTATTATGTAAACTACAAAAATGTTTATGGTCTCTGAGCAATAATTTTCATTTTGAATTCAAACTAGAAAAATACCTGAAAATTTTTTAATAAGTTTGGTTTTTTGTTAGATTCTTACTACTCGTCGTGTGATTTTATGGGTAAAACTTTAAATGTTGAAAAGATCCGGGTTGCAACCTACCGAGTATGTATGAGTATGTGTGTAAGTATGTGTATGCTGCAACCCGGACTAAAATTAATTATTATTTCAGTCCCTTTGAGCTAGCATTCGTTCTTTATTATAAAAAGATTAAAATTATTGCTTAGACACCAAAAATAGTTTTGTAGTTTGCCGTTAAATAAATTATTTTATTTAAAATATTCAGCAATTATTCTAGTTTCTGTTAACAAATAAATTTTTTGTTAAAACTCCCAAAAAATACTGCATTTTATATAATAGTGGATAATTATATAAAAAAAACGTATTGACAAACACCATACCATTTATGATAAACTATATCGGTGCTTTATGGAAAACCCGGATTACAAACAGGAAAAAGTCTATGGCTGTTTCTTAGTTGGAATATTAAGACGCGATCTGTTTAGATTGTTCTAAACGAAAAGATTCCCCCCCCCCCGAACCTATGTTAGGTCCATCCTGAAAACTGTAATTTTCTTTTGGTTGTTTCAAAATTATCAAACAGTTCGTGGTAACGAACTATAAGTAAGGAGCAACCCGGCTCAATAGTAACCGAAATTCTAAAAAGGAATTTTAATCGAAACGGAATTTTGATATCAATAGATACATCAAAAGAATCAGATTTTGTGCTGATTTCAAATATATAAGTTTCATCAAGTTTTATCAAGTCTTACCCATCAAAGTTACGCACCTGAAAAAAAATTGCCTTATTTTTGAAAAAGGGGGAAAAACCACCTAAAAGTCATGGAACTTTAATGAAAATCACACCCTCAGATTCAGCTTCTATAAAAGTTTTAAAACTTCTATATAAGTTTTAAGCTCCTATCTGCAAAAATGTGGAACTTTGTATTTTTTGCCAGAAGAAAGATCACGTTTGCGTGTTTATTTGATTTTTTTTCCCAAGGGTAATTGTATCGACCCAGTGGCTCTAGGAAATTGCGGTAGGGCTCATACGAACGGCAATTAAAAGTTCTAGTGACCTTTTTAAGTGACCAAGAAAAATGGAGGACAACTAGGCCCCCTCGCACGCTAATTTTTTTCCATATTCACCTGATCAAAATTTTGAGATAGCCATTTGGTTCAGCATGATTGAAAAATATAATAACTGTGTCTTTAAGGATGACTTAATCCCCCACAGTCCCCGAGGGAAGGTCTCCAAGTTATGAACTTCGCCCAATGTTTATATATTGTATTGGCCATTGGGAAGTATACAGAAGTTTCCGGGGGGGGGGGGGTTCCAGTAGTTGGGGGATAGTGGGTCGGTGGTTACGTGGGGCGACCTTTCCACGGAGGAAGGGACATTGCTATGAAGGGGCGCCGGATTTCCCAGTATTATTTAAAAAAACAATCAGAAATTAAATAAAAAAACAAATTTTTTCAACTGAAAGTAAGGAGCAACATCAAAACTTAAAACTTTTTTTTTTAATTCCAATATTCACGGCACCAGGTACTTCAAAGTTAGCGCCGCCATATACGTACATTACGTATATGATTGGGTTTTTCCCCTAGTCATTACCTCGCTCTTTACGCTAAAGTTTTTTTTGTACTTTCATCGGAGATATTTATTCTAATTAACGACCTTTGTGATTAAGGGGTCATCAAACAGTTCATGAACTGTCAGTAAGGAGCGACCCGGCTCAATAGTAAGTGAAACTCTAAAAAACGGAATTTTGATACCAATAGATACATTAAAAGAATAAGATTTTTATGCTGATTTCAAACATATAAGTTTCATCAAGTTTGGTCTTACCCATTAAAAGTAAGGCGCCTGAGAAAATTTGCCTTATTTTCGAAAAAAGGGGGAAACACCCTCTAAAAATCATAGAACCTTATGAAAATCACACCATCAGATTCAGCGTATCAGAGAACCCTACTATTAAAGTTTCAAACTCCTATCTGCAAAAATGTGGAATTTCGTGTTTTTTGTCAGATGAAAGATCACGGATGCGTGTTTATTTGTAAAAGGAAGGCGGAGGCAACCCCCTTCATATACGGAATAATTTCTGTTCATTTTAATTTTAAATGTCACTCCATACTTTCTACTAAAAAAAACTTTTTTTTTAATAAAGTATGAAAAGCAGCACTACGTTGTCGTTAGTGTTGAGAGGCTGAACCGTAAAGTAAATAAGCAAAACTAATTACTTAAAATTGAAAAAACCTGCCTTCCATAAGAAAGTAACATTGAAAACTTGATTTTCAAAGTTATATTCACCTTCAAAGGAAAGCTACATCCTCTTAAGTTGTGAGTACAATACATTTTTAGCTAAATTAGGGTGATTCTTCACCCACGTTCCTGCTTTTCTAAATTTAACAGCCTCTACTATAAAAATGATATAACCCCATAAAGTGCTCTTTTTCACCAAAAACTGGATTCCTGATTTTTCATAATTTTAAAAGATATATATGGTTGTTTCAGTTTTCTCTTAACGGATTCAGACAATCATACTTCATTTTTACTGCCTTTGGTACTTTAATGTTTTTTAATACCTGTACATCAGCTGTACAGCTGTACATGATCAGCTGAATCAGCTGTACATGTTGATTCAGTCATTGTCTGCCAGTATTCAAAGCGGTGTAATTGTTTTCTTTTTACGCTCTGAAATAATCTTAAGGTTTCTCTAGTTATTATTCCCCTCCCCCCCCCCCCCCGATATTTTTCAACAGTTTGATTTCTCACGCATTGATATTTAAATGAGGAGGAGGATTGAAAAACACAGGAAACATGTTGGAAATATAAGAAATTATCTACTGAAGATTTTAGGATGATTAAGGCTTTATGAATGAGAGAGGAGTCAAACCCAGTTTAAGAATCCTTTGAAGTACGTGATTATGCATATCGTGAAAAGACCAGGAAAAATTTTTGAAAAATTTTGAAATATTTTTGAATTTTGAAAAATTCTGGAAAATATTTGAAAAGACCAGGGAAACATTTTATTTTTATGTTTCTACATCCCTGACCTGTAAACTTTTTCGGATCAAAATTAGAATATCACTCTCCTAGAATGCTTTTATTATTTTCCAAGAAGAAATTATTCTCGATTCTAGAGATAATGGATATTGCATTTGACATCAAATGCTTTAAACATTAACAGAATGTCAGGCCTAGTTCCTGTTACTTAGAAATACATTATTTCGTACATGATGCTTTGGATATTGTCTTTGGTTATGTTATATCCTAGAAAGTACGAAATGGTCTCAAATTCACTTTAGGGCTATCTAGGTAACGTCCGCTGTCTCATATTGCTTATCAAATACTGTAGCTTTAAAAAAAAAATATTTAACAAAATAAGAAAATTCAAGAGTAACAAAAAATCAAAATACGTAGACTCTTTAGTTTTAAATCATGAACCATGAGAGTATATAATATTTTAACCATTTTCAGGTTTTACCATTTCTTACCAGAGGTAAAGAGGAACACCCTTAAGATAATTTCTTATGAGACAAAGGTTTACTATCTATCAAATAGTCAAACTTTGAATTCGATAATTACTCAGACGCATGTTCCTGTTAACTCAAATACCTATTTGATAATCTTACCTAAGTAGCTGTCGTCTCTTATCACTGCTTCGCAGCCCCCCTACATTCTGGTGCTTTAACAATGTTCCAAGCTTGTATCTATCCTCTTTCCTTTAATTAAATGAACAAATTGATTCTTCTGATTCAAAGTGCGTTTTTTCCCCTTTAATCCTTTCCATTTTCCTCGCAAAGAAAATACATCTATCTGTAAAACGCAGTACGGCACAAATCCGACATTAGTTTACTTTCTAAGATTAGCAAATACAACTATAAAGGTTGGATATAGAAAAATATATTAAACAAATGGAAGACTATTTGTAGGCTTTTATCAACATTATGGTTCGTTCAGATCAAGGGCACACGCTGGGAAGTGTTAAGGGATTTTTTTTTTTTTTTTTTTTTTTTTTTTTTTTTTTTTTTTTTTTACTATGGTTCCGATTGTTTTTTTCAAACACGCCCTTTAAAAAAAAGAGAAACGCTTCAAGAAAAAGAATAAGCACTAAATAGAAAAAATTTGTGCAAATTAACAAACCAACTGAAAATAGGCTATTAGAAGGCTATTTGACCAACACTAGTAAAAAATGCATGTACATACTCTCTGTAAACAAAAAGAAAAATAACCTAAAGAATTTCCTAATAATATTACTAATATGTATGTTAGAAATGCAACTAGCAATGCTTCTTCTTTGTCATTTTACTCTTTTGCTCGTTTTGTATAGTTGATGAATTGTATGACTTGACCACTCAGATCTTTGTCAATCGCGTTGCCCTGGACTTTTGACGGCCACAAATGTGACAGAACCTGACAAAAATAAGATTCCGGAAATTTCTAATCTAAGGGGAAGTACATTAATAACTTACAAAAGTGTAACTTGTCAGTTACAAAACTAGCGCTAGTGTCACCGAAAAATCACTATGTCATCTAACGTTTGACGTTTCATGTTATTTTTACAAGCTTTTTAATAGTGTTTTTTTTTTTTTTTAACTGAGATCAGGCACTTACTTCTAAACTAATTTTGCCAAATAAACTTATTTTGCCTTGCTAATACATTCATAAAATGCCTAGACACACCAAACGCTAGAAGGTGTTGGCCACTTTCGTTTTGTCGGCACTAGCTCCAGTTTCAACCCTTGTAAGTAACCCAACTCTTTGGTTTAAATAATAAAAAGCCGTTGAACAACACATATTTTACAAATATATCTATTATTCTGCTTGACGAGAGAAGCCACAAATTCTAAGCCTAAGTCTAAAAGTCACAAGTCACAAAGTCTAAAATCACAAATTTAGCAACATAAAAGTAGCGTACATTGTATAACTTTAGTACTTTAGTACATTGTATACAACTAAAGTGGAGCTTCCAATGTTAAAAGTCCTAGTTTTAACTAATAATCAATGAATAGATTCAGACAGTACCATTTGTGTTAATGTATTCTTAAGCTAAATTTATACGATTCTTATTTTAAACATTGTAATGTTTATGATGTCAAAACCTGTTTATTTTACTCCAAAATGCGTATGGGCTTTTGATGGTCCATTAGAAGTTATCTTATCGTGTCTCATTTATCGTACATAGTCGTGGCATATACTGAAAATATTTTTAAAAACATTTTAGACCACTTGAAGTATTCGATGACTAGTTTTGACAGAGCGAGGCAACATGGGCAGAAACCACCGTTAGCCAATAATTAATTGAAAATTAGGAAAGCCAAGATTAAAGCTGAACCAGCCACTGACCGGAGTTATGGGGCTTCAACTACTAAAGAACTATCAACAGATTATTGTAAAATCGTTCTTTATTCGGTATTATACCATGTTGGAATACTATAAACACATTAGCATGAGAAATGACATGAAATCACAGCGCTACACATATTTTGAGGAAACTAAATGGAATAGGAATCTGTTCCCGTTGACAATGCACCCTCCTTAAGCCTCTCTATAAGAAACGATACAGCATTCCTCGGAACCAGAGTGCCTAAAACAGAAAAAGAACATGGTTAACTTGTCGCCGAACTTTCTAAAATTGTTAGGCATGGCATAACTTACAGACCAAGGACATTATATCACATTAATGGGGTTCGATAGAGAGATGGGAAAGGAAAAAAGAGAGAAAAAAGGAATGAAAGAAACAAAAAAAGAGATAGAGATAGAGAGAGAAATAAAGAGAGAAGAAAAAAAAAAGATAAATAAAAAACAACAGGCAAAAATCATTAGATGAATTAACATATGTAATACAATGGGAAGGTGGAGTCAAAGTTCGAGAAGGATAAGAACACTATCTGTAGCTTAGCGAGATTATTTTGTACTAAATTTGTTCTAACCAATTAAACCAAAAACAGCAAGTGTTTTTGGGACAAATTTAAGATCTTATATTACTCGGTTCCAACTGTCGGGGAAATTAAATTTGACAAGGCGAGAAAAGTTAAGACTTCAGGGAAACGTCAAGTAAAACAAAAAGATCTGGAAAGTTTGAGAGAAAGAGAAAACGGATGAGGAGGATAATAGTCAACACAATAGCTTCATAAGACCTAATATTACCTTAACAAGATCGATATTTATCTATTTATCTAGAAAAAACGGAGCAAACCACAGCTTTGAGCTTACTACGTATTATTTTTTTCTTCCCATGAGTCATCATATAGAATGGATGGTCGTTAGAAAGCCAAAGACTGGCTCAATCCATAAAAAATTCAGAGGTCTGATTCCTCTTTCCAGGACAAAAACCAAGCAGAGGACAGCCTGACTCCCCCCCCCCATGTACCCCCTCCCGTCCTTTACATTAAAGTTTTAAGACAGCCAATTTACTAAAAACAATCAAAAGTTCCAATAATATGACCCTGAGGTAACATAATAAGTAAATCCCCAAAGAAAAGGTCCACAAATAATACAAACAATCAAACAGAAGCTTCATTGATACACTTCAGCAGAAATAGGTGAATATTTTTTACCCTGTTTAAATCAGTCCTATAACAACTTGCAACCTGTATGATCAATAAGCACCAAGCAGGTCCCCTGGGCCCGTTTCCCAGATCCCACTTCAAACCCCTCCGCTTTTTCTGCACAAGAGAACATTTTGTATGTTTTTGCAATCAGAATCATAGGAAGGTTTTCAATTTCTATGGCAGAAGGAACCAAAGATCAGCGCCTCCTCTAGCCTTCCTGCCCCATATTCGATCCACCAGATACGCTTTTTAAAAGTTTCTAAGGTAGCTGATTACACGTCTGAGGCTAATTTTGTAACGAAGATGCAAAAAATCAGAACAAGTTCATTTTACATTCCCCGAATTATTTTTTATTTCCATCAAAATTGGTTTATAAGTATTTCTGATCTTGCTAATCACAAGTCTGAGGCCAATATCGCAATAAAACTAACCAAAATCAAAACACTCCTAGTTTGCGCTGCAGAGGGAGTACATTGTTAGCACCTCTTATGTATTATAAGTGTTTTAGGAGCTAAATGTATTGTTATCTGCCATTTTTCCCACTATTGCAGTACACAATATGGTACATTTATAGAAATCAAGCACTCACTTATTAGCAACTAGGAGGTGGGAGATTTGCAAGCCTGTTATAGGCTTATTTAAAACTGGCTCTTGTCTCGAAATCCATTGTAGAAAACCATTAATTCATAACTTGACATCTTAAGTGTCACACTTACTGAGCTTGAACCAGACTACACACATAGCCAATGGGACTCTTAGCCTTAATAAACAGTCTCATCGACCCCCTCTAAGTAGAATAAAAATAAAAAAGTATGCTTTTCTTGAATGATATATTTTGAAAAAATCCAGCTTTATAATTTCTAGTCCACCCTAGCTCGGTGTCAAGATCCCCCCCCCCCCAAGAGGCTGTTTTGACATGCAACGAAATCCACAATTTCAAACTTTTGGCATATACACCTTTCTCAATTATATGTGTCATTAACATTAGACTTTGCCATTTAAGAATACCCTTCAAAAAGTTTTGACTAAAGATACCTACCAACAACTTTTTGAGTTTTTGTCTTCATTCGAACTACTTGAAGCAACTGACTCTGCTGGGTGGCTTGTGCTATAGACTCTAACTTCGGCCAAACAGCCATAATACTCCCTGTAAGCATCCAATAGTTACAACGACGCTTGCCCAAAGTGCAATCACCCGTAATAAGCTTCTTTCGACATCGACCAGTCCAATAGACATGAATGCAATTTTCCTGAGAATGCTCGTAGTGTTTCTCCCAGTGTTCTCTAGCTTCATCGGCATGAACCTGACGATATCGTCGTTTCAAATCGGCTAGTGGCACTGTTTTACTCTGAAATAAACGTCAGTGAATAGAAAAAATTACAAGAAAAATAAAATGTGCATTTCCGATACTAAATATCGGGAGTTTTGTTAACTTTATTTTTTTTTTTTTTTTCACGGACTTTCTATGTGGATGTGGGGATTGTCTGTTGAACGTAACGCGTCCGCCTGGGAGGGGGTCTTTTTATAGATAGCACTTAGATGCTACTCCTCGTAACGTTTATCTCAGTATTATTTCGCATCATCGGCACGAGCCTGTCGATACCGGTGTTGTAAATCGGTTATACTCTCAAACAAATTATATGCAAGTAAAAAAAAGCACTGTCGAGTGAAGTGAAGGTGGAAAATTTTGTTTTTGGACAACACTTTTTTTTAATTTTCCAAAGATCTTTTAGATAAAATCTTAGGCACGGTTTTACTAAAAAAAAAAGGAAGAAAATTAGCAGTCAGTCAACAAGTTTGATTGCCATTGACATAAAGAAGAAATAACCACATTCAAAACTGTCTGGACTCAAAACACATTTTTCTGATAACAACTAAATTTGGAAAAAAAAAACTTGCTTGCATTGACTATCTTACAATCACTAATTAACTACCTCAATTTGGTAGCGATAATAATGATTAGACAACAATCAAAAGTAAGTTTTTCTCTCCTAAATTTCTTTTCTTCCTACGGTCCTCTGAAAAAGACATTTGAAAGAAATACAACTTTCGTCAGTTTTGTCAGTGTTTCGTCAGTGTTGTCACACAAAACATAGTTATTGACAGATAAAACAATAGGGCAGCAAGTTTAGTGTCTTTTGGAGCACCACATTTATTTCTACCCTCTTTTGTCTAGCCATTCATTCCCTAGTCAAGGGTTGGGTCGTTACTTTAATTTCTTTGCTTTTGGAAAGTTGGCTTTGCCTCCCAAAAATTAAAAAGTAGTCATATTTTTGTAATGGACCTAGTGAACGTGTTGTAGGTACTGTTTTTCTTTTAGGAACGAAACCTTTTTCAAAGCTTAGCCCTTCACAATTGTAACATTATTTCGCAGTGAGAAATAAAAATGCTACCAATCATAGCGTTCTTCAAATCTGCATTAAAGTAACAGTCAATCCACACGATTAATGAAGAAGAAAAAGAAGAAGAGATAACTCGTATGGCTTAGAAAAAAGAATAAACCATTTTAGGTTCTAATTGTTCATGATTCCACTCAACATTTTTAAAAGTGACTATTAATTTTACAGGCTATAATAAAGAAATAAAAATATACTGATTCAAGACAAAAACATTTGTTGCCAATCAGTAAGTGGTACAACAAACAATGTGTCAGACTAACCCCAATTAAAGAAGTAACAGTACTTTTTACAACTGTTAGGTTTTCTTTTCATCAAAATAGCAAAAAAAACTATTAAGTAATAAAAAATTTGGGTTCGCCAAATAATTCCCCTCTCATCCAACTTTAAACAATAAAACAAGTGCCTTAAGCCAATTGAACATGAGAATCAAGATTTTCAAAGGAGCACACTCCTTCTCCAACCTTTAAACGAAATCCCGCGATCCCCTTGTAACTCATGGGGCAAGGACTATGAGATTTTCCCGCGTCCCCATAATCACAGTTTATCTTAATTTTAAGCCAAGCTCAAAATACCCATGGAAAATGATTTGTCTTCCAATAATAATATGTGTTATTTCCAGCCTTTCTCTCATTATTGCCCTCAATGCAAAACAACCGTATAAATACTTACGCATTCTACTGTGCAATTCCTCTTATAACCCTTAGAAAAGTTTCACCCGCATACATTCTATAACAGGTGTAGGTTTAGTCTATTTAAGTGTCAGCGAATTTTACCTTCAAATTGAAAGTCTTTTTTATTATTATTTTTTGTTCATGCCTTCCTCAGTGTGTTCGAATTGAAGTTCCTTCAAAATTATTCTAAAATATTTGCGCCTGGAATTATTTTTATCTTGCTGACGGATAAACGGCATCACCAATTGCATCACCCATTAACTTGATTCCTACTTAAATCATTTATTAGTCTACGTTTTGTTGTACATTTCCTTTTTTGATTCTTACCCTGACAAGATTAAAAAAAAACGGTGCCAATCACAAGACCAAAAAACAAGGAACTTGGCAATTTACAATGATGTTATAGGCTTTGGATTAGATGTCCGACCCTCAATTCTTCTCCAACGGGCCAACTAAGGAATTTTGCCTAAAGAAATCTTACAAATCAGAAATAGATAAACAAACCTGGTATCCAGTGCTAGGTCTTATGATAACAAACGATGCATCAACACTCTGCTTTCTTGTGGAGCTCCTGGTTGCCAGAATTGGCCCATATCGACTACCCTGACGAGGCTCTTTCAGTATATAAAATCCTTCATGATTGTCACTCATTATCTCGTACCTACAAATAAGTATTATCAAGTGAAGGCTCTGAGAAAAAATGAAGAGGTATTAACAGCGGGGTACAAATTTGAACTTGGTTGTTTCCCAAGGTTCACTAAACTATCTTGCATGGTATTCCATATGTTTTTTTTTTGCCGTGCGTTCATGCGTTAAGACGGTTTGCAACAGTCGAGCAGGCAAAAATTACATCTATTTTTAATTTCGATAGAGAAAAAATAGAACTTTAAGGAGAAACTAATTTTAAATGGGAGAAGCTACCGATGTTGTAATCTCTGTGAGAGCTATCAATAGAGCAAATAAAACAAATTGACTCCTCAGTTTACATTTGATGGAAACAATTCAGTTTATGCTGCATCGGTCACACGCGAGTTGTTTTGTGCATAAAAGACAGATCAAACGAAAGTAAGAATTAGAGAAGAAAAAAACAAACACAAAAAAATGGAAAGTTATGGGACCTATAGTTAAAATCTGAATACGTAAAATGTACCCGACAATTTAAATCACTAAGCAATACATTCAAGTTATGCTGCATCCCTCATGAGTGAGTTGTATTGTATCAGAAAGAAAAGAAAAGAAAGAAGAAGAAAGAAAGAAATAAAAATAAATAAATAGAAATGGAACGTATGGTTAAGACTCTAAAAACAAATTGATAATGTAAATTCCAAAGCAATATTTTACTTGAAACAGTGACAAAATTAAACAAAGGTACCTTCTAACTTAAAGACCCATCATCTTAGCAACTGATCAAACTTAACAGCTGTCCAACTTTAAAAGTGATTATTTAGTACATGTTGTTACTCTTCAACTCATTGAATTCCGACGAATTAAGAAAAAAAACGGAAATATATTTACAACAATATATGCACTTTCACTTTGTTGCTCATGCATTTGAATATGGAGAACGCAGTAAAATTGTACAATGCTCAATAGCTCAAGTACATGCTCAAATATATAAGCAACGATATACTGTTCATATATTTAGGCATGGATAATCAGAACGGATTTATAAATATACAGGATTTCACAAAGTTCATCAAAATTCTGCATCAGTGTTTACAATTTTATATGTTACTTATGTTTTTAAATATGGAAAATCAACTGAAATTGTACATAGATTAATAGCTTAAATACATGCTAAATATATAAGCAACGGTAGATTTTTAATATATTTGATCCTGAGCAATAAGAACAGATTGATAAACAAATCCACAGACTTGATCAAATTCTGCATCTACAACAGTTTATATACTTTCAATTTGTTGCTCATACATTTCAGCATGGAGAATGCACTAAAACTGAATATTGCTCAAAAACTAAAATAAATACTCAAATACATAAGCAAATGTGTACTTCTCATACATCCAAGTATGTAGAATAAGATAAACATAAGCAAATCCACAAACTTAATCAAAATTTTGCATCTACAACAATTTATATACTTTTAGTTTGTTGCTCATTTAATTGAGCATGGAGAATGCACTAAACTTGCTTAGTGCTCCAAAACTGAAATATGTACTCAAATACACGAGCAACTGAGTACTTTTAATACATCCAAGAATGTAGAATAAGGTAAGCAAAACAAAATCAACAAACTTAATCATAATTCTGCATTTACAACAGTTTATATACTTATAGTTTGTTGCTCATTTAATTAAGCATGGAAAATGCACTAAAATTGTTTATTGCTCAAAAACGGAAATACATACTCAAATAAATGAACAACTGTGTACTTCTCATACATCCAAGTAAGTAGAATGAGATAAACATAAGCATATCGACAAATTTAACCAAAATTCTGCGTCTAAAAAATTCTTAATCTACAACGTCTACAGCAGTTTATATGCTTTCAGTTTGTTGCTCGATTTATATAATTTCAGTTTGTTGCTCATTTAATTGAGCATTGAGAATGCACTGAAGTTGTTTATAGCTCAAAAACTAAAATACATATTCAAATACATAAGCAAATGTGTACTTCTCATACATCCAAGTATGTAGAATAAGATAAACATAAGCAAATCCACAAACTTAATCAAAATTTTGCATCTACAACAATTTATATACTTTTAGTTTGTTGCTCATTTAATTGAGCAAGGAGAATGCACTAAACTTGCTTAGTGCTCCAAAACTGAAATATGTACTCAAATACACGAGCAACTGAGTACTTTTAATACATCCAAGAATGTAGAATAAGGTAAGCAAAACAAAATCAACAAACTTAATCATAATTCTGCATTTACAACAGTTTATATACTTATAGTTTGTTGCTCATTTAACTAAGCATGGAAAATGCACTAAAATTGTTTATTGCTCAAAAACGGAAATACATACTCAAATAAATGAACAACTGTGTACTTCTCATACATCCAAGTAAGTAGAATGAGATAAACATAAGCATATCGACAAATTTAACCAAAATTCTGCGTCTAAAAAATTCTTAATCTACAACGTCTACAGCAGTTTATATGCTTTCAGTTTGTTGCTCGATTTATATAATTTCAGTTTGTTGCTCATTTAATTGAGCATTGAGAATGCACTGAAGTTGTTTATAGCTCAAAAACTAAAATACATATTCAAATACATAAGCAACTGTGTACTTTTCATACATCCAAGTATGTAGAATAAGGCAAGCATAAGCAAATCAACAAACTTAATGAAAATTGTGTATTTACAACAGTTTATATACTTTTAGTTTGTTGCTTATATATTTGAGCATGGAGAATGCACTAAAATTGTTTATTGCTCAAAAATTGAAATATATACTCAAATATATGAACAACTGTGTACTTCTCATACATCCAAGTATGTAGAATAAGATAACCAAAAGCAAATCCACACACTTGATCAAAATTCTGCATCTACAACAGTTTATATACTTTTAATTTTTTGCTAATTTATTTGAGCATGGAAAATGCACTAAAATTGTTTATTGTTCAAAATCAGAAATAGATACTCAAATACATGAGCAACTGTGTACTTCTCATACATCCAAATATGTAGAAAGATAACCAAAAGCAAATCCACACACTTAATCAAAATTCTGCATCTACAACAGTTTATATACTTTAAATTTTTTGCTAATTTATTTGAGAATGGAAAATGCACTAAAATTGTTTATGGGTCAAAATCTGAAATAGATACTCAAATACATGAGCAACTGTGTACTTCTCATACATCCAAATATGTAGAAAAAGATAACCAAAAGCAAATCCACACACTTAATCAAAATTCTGCATCTACAACAGTTTATATACTTTAAATTTTTTGCTAATTTATTTGAGAATGGAAAATGCACTAAAATTGTTTATTACTCAAAAACTGAAATACATACTCAAATACATGAGCAACTGTGCATTTTTCATACATCCAAGTATGTAGAACGAGATAAACATAAGCAAATCCACAAACTTAATCAAAATTCTGCATCTACAGCAGTTTATATACTTTTAGTTTGTTGCTTATATAATTGAGCATGGAAAATGCACTAAAATTGTTTATTGCTCAAAAATGAAATACATACTCAAATACACAAGCAATCCATATCAAACATATGCAAATCCACAAACTTAATCGAAATTTTGCATTTACAACAGTTTATATACTTTTAGTTTGTTGCTTATATATTTGAGCATGGAGAATGCACTAAAATTGTTTATGACTCAAAAACCAAAATACATGAGCAACTGTGTACTTCTCATACATCTAAGTATGTAGAATGGAATAAACATAAGCAAACCCACAAACTTATTCAAAATTTTGCGTCTACAACAATTTTTATACTTTCAGTTTTTTGCTTATATATTTGAGCATGGAGAATTCCCTAAAATTCTTTATTACTCAAAAACTGAAATACATACTCAAATACATGAGCAATTGTGTACTTCTCATACATCTAAGTATGTAGAATGAGATAAACATAAGCACATCCCCAAATTAAAAAAAAATTCTGCGTCTACAAAAGAATATATTTTCTCCGTTTCGTCCCAGACAGATGGCCAAAAAGGACAATCTAAAGCAATCCATCCCATGGGCAAGCCAAACTTTCTTTCATCATAGCCTTAGAAAATGGGATTGAACCGCATTTTTCGTACAGCTTATTGTTTGATACGGTGAGTTAGAGGATTATCTAAAACCATCCTTAGACAATTACCGTGGAAACCATTTATCATTACTTCCTCCGCCTTTAGAAGTGCCCATGTTTCAGAGCCACAAATGGACAGTATCGGAATTTTGACCTCCAATATTCAAATTTGAAATGGCAGACTATTGGAGGTGTAAGATACGGGGGGAAAGTACGGGGGTACCAGGGGCCACTTTTAAGGCCAAGGGTTACCGGTAATATTTCTAACTATCTCTCTAGACTCGAGCTAGGCTGAAAAGTCAAAGATTATATAGTGTAAAAATTCTTACTGTATTCAAGACACGCTACAAAAGGAACTCTAAACGGAACTATTTCCTCCAGCCCGCTCCGCAAGCCGCGTGTCTGCGACGGGGTAACAGGGTGGTAATGAATTTTTCCAGCCAATGCGAGGGCTTACTAAGTTACTGGTCAACCTCCCTAACTGCGTAATTTAATACCTCGTGGTCTATTAACCAACTACGCAATTAGGAGGACATAAAATGGCGCCACAAAATAAAAGGAAAATTAATAATTATTACTCGGGGAAGGAAAATAATTAAGGGGCCAAAAGAAACGAATCTGGGACGGACATTTATCTGAACAAACTGGGACCAAGGGTTCCAACACAGACTATTGCGTGACATGCGCAATTACTTAGATGCATGCTCAAATACATGAGAAAGTTATAATTCTCATATGTTGTGTACACAGGGGGGGGCTCAGGGAATTCACACTCCTTGAAATTCTAAATTTACCGAACCTCTTGTTCAAATTCTTGTTCGTCAAACAATTATTTTAAATATCTGGAAATTTGGTTCTGGAAAACTTGGCATAGTACTCCAGGTGCAGATTTAAGAGATAGAGACTAAGGTCCCTTCCTTCTTGTTGCAAATACTTCTGGATTTGAAAAACGATAGCAAAGTAAACTCCCCTTACTTAACTATTGCTTATTTCTATTCTCTCTCACTCTTCTTCTTCCTTTCCATCTCTATCGTGCTCTCTAAGCATAAGTATATTTTAATCACCTTCTTAGGAATTTTGACTGAATTTTACCAGAGTTGACAAGGCCAGCTTCACCCAAGATTATCACAATTCTATCTATTTACTTTTTGAGTACTATGCTATGTAGAAAACAAAATGGCCACTCCTACTTGTTGTAAATATCTCTGGATTTGAAAAAAAAAGTGAGTAAACTTACTTTACTTTAATATTACTTATTCTCTCTGTCTCTCTTTCTCTCTCTCACTACTCTTCTCCCTCCTCTAACTTTAAACTGCTCTATAAGCATAAGAATGCCTTAACCACCTTCTTAGAAAATTTGACTCTGAGTCTATCCAGAGTCGACAAGGCCAGGTCAACACATGGTTGTCCCAATCCCATGTATTTCCTTTTTCAGCACTATGCAATGTAGGCACAAAACGGTTGCTCCTTATTGCAAAAACTCTGGATTGGAGAAAGAATGTGACTTGAAAAAATAAAACAATGGTAGAGTAAATTTACTTTACCGTTGTTTGCTCTCTCTCTTTCCTTAACCTCCCTCCATCTCTCTCATACTCTATAAGAATAAGTAAGCTTTGATCTTTTTCTGAGGAAATTTGGCAATAAGTCTAACCAGAGATGACGAGGCCAGGTATACTGGTGGTTCTCAATTGCGCCTACTGACTATTATTTTGATAAATCAATCACTGTGAGCAAATATGGCTGAGGAAAAAGAAGCAACGGCGGTTTTTCAGACATACTCCCGAGAGCACATATCCCTGTTGAAAATGGTCCCTGTCTAAATATTATATTTAGAAGATAAAGGATATAGCAAAATTAAAAAAAATATATATTAAATTCTACCATGATTTTCACCAATAATTGTGGGGGCGGGAGGGGTATCCTATAGACCAATCAATTCCAACGTGCCGCTACGTGTAGCAATGGTTCACACGTAGCAATTTGTTTGGAAATGGGAAATATTTCGGGGTACAGAATTCAAAACAACACAAAACAGGCAAGCTTTAGGGCGAGTCTAGAAACTTTAGAGGCAATAGTGAAAAGGAGAATCTTGAGATTTTCTTATTGCCGAACCTCCCTTCCTTAAATAGCTATTACGAACCTCCCTTCTTATTGCCGAAAAATGTTTTTGATATTTATTTTAAAGCTTCATATAACTAAACGAATTTGCTTCATATTTCATAAAACTATGTACAGTGATGTTTAAGTGCTAGTCCCATACGTTTACTAGATAATCTCTTTCTGAGGAAAATTCTAAACAGAGTTGACGTTGCCAGGTAAACTGGTGGTTCTCAATTGCAGAAGAGGAGTATCCTATAGACCAATCAATTACAACGTGCTGCTATAATTGCAAAGAAACAGTAAAACAACTTTGAATAATTTAGAGTGTCTTTCGTAAAGCTTCCTGGAGGGAAATATTTTTGACAAACCCGTCTAAACACATATTTACAAGACTGAGTATAAAATTACCTAGAATACGCCGTTTGCCATGTCATTCCTCTTTCAACTTCGACTTTATATAATACAATTTTTGACAAACCCGTCTAAACACATATTTACGACAAGACTGCGTATAAAATTACCTAGAATACGCCGTTTGCCATGTCATTCCTCTTTCAACTTCGACTTTATATAATACAATTTTTGACAAACACGTCTAAACACATATTTACGACAAGACTGAGTATAAAATTACCTAGAATACGCCGTTTGCCATGTCATTCCTCTTTCAACTTCGACTTTATATAATACAATTTTTGACAAACCCGTCTAAACGCATATTTACGACAAGACTGCGTATAAAATTACCTAGAATACGCCGTTTGCCATGTCATTCCTCTTTCAACTTCGACTTTATATAATACAATTTTTGACAAACCCGTCTAAACACATATTTACGACAAGACTGAGTATAAAATTACCTAGAATACGCCGTTTGCCATGTCATTCCTCTTTCAACTTCGACTTTATATAATACAATTTTTGACAAACCAGTCTAAACACATATTTACGACAAGACTGCGTATAAAATTACCTAGAATACGCCGTTTGCCATGTCATTCCTCTTTCAACTTCGACTTTATATAATACAATTTTTGATCGACCAGTGGCATGTGTGTAAAGAAACCAAATGGATTCAAGGATCTTTACTTCTTCACCTCCTAAAAAAAATAATAGCAACGACATTATCAACAATATATTTAGAATCAAAATATTGACAACCAACGATAGAGGTCATTATTTGCAACAAGCTATTAAGTATACTTCTATGAGCTGAGGAAACATTAAATGCACAAAACAGTAAATAACGAGCTTTAACTCAGCTAATGAAACATGCATCTTTTGGTACTTGTATGATATACCCCCTGCAGCTCAAAAATTGAAGTTAGGTTAATCCTAATAAAATAAGTACGATAAAAAAATATAATTCTTCGGAAACAAATTTGGGCTTTATGCAGGTCTGCATGCAAAATGTGTTAGTTACAATTTAGGTTAGGTCCGAATGTTTTTATTAGGTCCAAATACTTTACCCCCACCCCCTAATGTGCAAATATAGATAGATAGATAGATATTTATTGCAATAAAAGCCACTTTGGGCCATGGCAAAAAAAGAAAAATCACACAAAATAATAACATGATTATAACACTCATAGCAAAATATGGTAGCCTACATAACAATAACAACGCAAAATTACAAAACATTACAAAAACATAATAAAGCACACGATATCATTAAACTAACATAAATAGATAGATGTATGTTACATCAATCAAGGGCCATGACTACAAAAATAACAAACAAGAAAACAACTTACACACATACAACAATACTTTCCAGACTCACCCCACCCCTTTTTACAAAAATCTACCTCTATGTGACATACCCAATTTTATATACTTTGCTATCATTCTTATTGTCACATAATTTTTTGATCCCATTACTGAAACCAACCACTCACTTGTCCCCACATTAACAAAAAATAAATTTTTCCTTAGATCCTGTAATTCGGGACAAAGGGCCATGAAGTGAAGCAGATTCTCCCCATTTTCTCCGCACATAGGGCATGAGTAAGGACCCTCCTTTACCCTTACCCTCCCTAAATATTTCCTCCTTTCTCCAAGTGCTAGAAAATTACCCCTCCCTGATATATACCACTTAATTTCTTCAATATTTAAACCCGCTTTAAAATAATTATTATATCCCCAGACCTCCTTCCAGTGCCGGTAAATGCCGAGGGACACCGAGGCTGCGACCTCACACTGCCATTTCTGAATCTCCTGATCTTCAAGCACTCCCTTTACTAGTTTTGCTACATTTCCTACTTCCAGCCCTATCCCCTTCCCTTCATTCCAAACACCTGATAACCCACAACTATTTAAGATTGATTTCACCTGGGAAGCCCATGAACATTTCCTTCTATCCTTCAACACCTCCAGATAAGCTGCATTTACTAACCTATTATTCTGTAAACCAATCACCTTTTCCCAGTATCCTATCATTCTAACCAATCTTTTTATTCTCAATGAAAACAATCCTAGATCACCCTTTAATACCAGATTATTAAATTTCCCGCTTAGCCCTAAAAGTCTCCTGAAATGTCCTAAATAAATTCTCTCTATTTTTTCCCCTTTTTCAAAACCCCAAACTTCCCCACCGTAACTCAATGCTGGGCCTACCTTCATCTCAAAAATTCTCTTCTGTAGCTTAATATCTGCCGGTCCTAGATGCCTAAGGGGACTCTTCAATAATGCCCATGAAGCCTTCTGACCCTTCCAATTCGCTATTTGCACCTGATCACTCCATTTCCCTGAACTTGTGAACTTACATCCCAAATAAATATAATCCTTAACTTCATTCATCTCTTTCCCTTTAAAATAAAACTTATTCTTTTCCCTTTCATCATTTCCAAAAACTAATATACCTGATTTTTCCATATTTAAAACTAATTTTTTACTCTCCAGATAACTATCCAAAATCTCTAACATCTTTTGCAAATCCGGAGCCGATTTCACAAGCAATACTATGTCATCTGCAAATAATAAACAAAACAGCTCCAGCGACATTAATTTTAACATAGGGGCATTTCTATTTCTAAAATACTGCTCAATATCATTAGTAAAAAGAGAAAACAAACGCGGTGATAGAGTGCATCCCTGTTTGAGGCCTACATTACTTAAAACTGGCCTAGAATAAGAAATGCCTACCTTCACTACTACTTTAACCACCTCATACATTTTCATTATAACTTCTACTAACCTAATTGGCAATCCTAATTTCACAAACACCACTTTCAACAAACCCCTTGAAACTTCGTCAAATGCTCCCCTAATGTCCAAAAACGCCGTATATAGCCTATTTTTCCTATGCCTCGTATATTTACTAGCTAAAGCCTGTAAACAAAATATTTGATCAATTGTACTATAATTTTCCCTAAACCCTGCCTGACATTCAATTAATATACCTTTATAATGCAACCATTTATCCATCCTACTAGAAAGGACTCTACAAAATAGCTTACTGATAGAACTTCCTAAACTTATCCCCCTATAGTTCTTGTGTAGGTTTCTTTCTCCTTTCTTAAATAATGGGATCATAATCGATATCTGCCAACTTCTTGGCCATAGAGGTGTACTTAGAATTGCCGAGAATATCAATGCAAGCACTGGCAGTATCCATGCTCTTGACCATTTCAGCAGCTTAGTTGGTACTCCGTCGATGCCCGGAGCTGCATTCCCTCTCATGCTTTTCAAGGCGTGCCATATTTCCTCCTGTCCAACCGGTTCCAGTAGTTTAGCATCCTCTGAATCCAACTCAAAATCGGCTGTTTCTTCTAAGCTATTCATCTCCTTATCAGCTCTCTCTCTTCGTCCTCTTCGGTGTATATCTCTTTATATTTTTGTTCTAAGTATTCTGGCCAGGTATCGGCGTGAGGGACTGAATCAGTCAACTTTCTATTTTCTGTTGATTTCCTAATTAACTTCCAGAACTCCGTTGTATCATTCACGCTAAATTTCTCCCGTATGTTTTGGCTCTCTTCCTCTTCAGAACGTCTCTTCTTCAACTTAAGTAGCCTTTTATATCCCCTTTGCTTGTCCCTAAAAACCTGTAAATTATTTTCCAGATCACCTGTACTACTAGCCTTAAGCAACCTAAAAGCTACTAAAACCTCCTTCTTCTTTTCCTCACAATCCTTATAAAAAAAACTCATCAAACCAATACTTCTACCATTTTTTCTCCTGCATGCCACCTTAGTTCCAATCTTATTCAAAACCCCCGACAAAAAATCCACAGAACCTGCTCTATCCCCTTCCCTTGCCATATCCTCACTCTTCTGAATAAATGAATCCAGCCCTCTATCTTCAACTAGTACCTTTTTCAACTTCTCCTCACTATCATTATCAAACCTTAAACCTTCCCTCCAATCAAGCTCATTACCCATCTTTCCCTTAGCCCCAAACTTCTTTTTCCGGCTCTCAGCCCATCCTCCCCTCCTAATTCAACCCTAATAGGCACGTGATCCGACCCAGCAAGGGCCATCACCTCAAAATCCACACAACAAGAAAGAAGCCCCAGACTAACAACCCCATAATCTATAACACTTGGAGATCTACCCGAAAAACATGTAAAATCCCCCACTCCTTTATCCTTCCCTGTCCTCCCATTCAAAATAACCAAATTCTGCTTACCACAAAAATCCAATAATTTTTTCCCCCAATTATTCTTTCTCCGATGACCGTCCTTACTCATCCTCCTCCTAACCGACGGCTCAATCATATCAACTCCCTTAGTTTTTCCTAGTTCGAGACCCACCTCCTCCTCACGGGCTCCTTCATCCTCCCCTGTATATCCGTTAAAATCCCCTAGAAAAAGAAAATAATCGGACGGAAACTGTTCTGAAAAACGATCCATATCATTTTCTAATATCTCCCAGGTATCCTCATCACTAAAAGTGCTAGTTTCCGGCGGTAAATACACTGAACAAAAGATAAACGAATTACTACCTAAAGGTACTCGCACCCATACTAGATTACATGAAACACTTTTCAACCGAGATAAATTTCGCCATCTATTCGTTATCAATAATGCCACTCCTCCATAAGTTCTACCATTCTGCGATCGCTCTCTTTGTGATCCAAAATAGGAAAAACCTTCTATTCTCTCCTCTTTTTCCAGCCACGTTTCTACTAATGATACAACTGAAAAATCACAACATTTAAGAAGACACTCTAATTTAAGATACGAAAAGCCCTGAACATTCCAATGCGCTAAATGACACTCGTAAATTGCGCCATGGCCCTGCTTATCCTATCCACTATTTGAGCCAATGGGTTGAGACGAGTTAAATAGCCGCCTAGGCTCCATTTTATTAGGGTCGTCAGCTCTAACCGACTTGCTCTTCTGTCTTAGGTGGTCATCTGGGCTAATAATTTGTTGGCTGTTACGTTTGGGAGCCCCCACAGGCCCGATAAAAGTTGATGTGGAGCCTTTTTTAATAACAGGAGTTTCACTGTTAACCCCATTTATTTCGTTATCACTACTAAGCTCCTCCACTACACTAAAGAAAGATTGAATTGAGGATGAAGATCCAGAACGCGATCTTGAATTGCAAGGTTCTTCCAGGTTCAACCAATTATTTTCAGAAACAAAACTCTTTACTAAACTTTTTTGTGGCACTGATAAAGACCCAGGTTCACGGAGAAACTTTTGCCGAAAATTTTCCTTAAAATGGGTCATGGTACTCGCTGATGGCTCTATATTAGGGGAATTCGTAACCTCAACTACAGACTGCTTATCAAAGCTATACGTAAAACACTGTTGACCAATATATAACTTTGTCCCTCTTAGTCTTGCTTCTCTATTTTCTCCTCTAGCCCGTTCAAAAAAAGGCTTTAGGTGGTTACGAATAGACAATTCACGCTTTGTATAATCGGGACTAACACCAAGACCCGCCCTTTTCAGGTGCGCACTTGAACGCAATATAGTATCACGAATGTAACCACTTGTAAACTTAACCAGCACCGGTCGCGTGCCTTGTTTAGCGTTTAGCCAAAAAATGTCTCTAATGTCCATCATTTTCAGCCCTAAATTTGGCATATGTAAGTTGAGTGCTCTCATTACATCTTCTCGTAACAAAGAACCTTTGTTTGTAGGATCGAAATTATACAGGACCAAATTACACTTTTTAGACTCATTTTCTAGTCTTTGCAATTTTACGTTAGTATCCGACAATTCAGCTTGCAAACTTAGGTAATCTTTCTTCAATTGTGACGTATCCTCTGAGAACTTGACTACTGTCGAATCAATTCGCGACGAAATAGCAGATAGGTCGTTTCTCAGTTCTTGAACCTGCGATGAAACTATTTCTATTCCGTTCAATTTTTGATTAATTTCTTGTAGAGTTTCAGAAAAATTAACAGAAGTCATAATTAATCCGGAAATATAGTTATAATAATTAGAAAGATTACTTATCTTTCTTTGAGGGCCGAGCCTCACAAATGCATCCGAGTGACTATTCCAGTGCCTCTAATTATTCACACAAAATTTCTGCTTAACATAGCAAGTCTTATAAAGTAAGATTTCCACTTAACATGACAATTCTTGTCAATGGGAACTGGTTTTTCAAGTTATTTCACAGCCTGTGTACTTAGATGTAAGCGGAATGAATGCTGATGAATTATATATTTCCCATCTATACTGTCAATTCTCTTTGTCTTTTCTCACCCTAAGTTAAAAGAAACTAGCGAAAACACCGGTTTACAGTGCGTCAATGCATGAACAACTTGAGCTGCAGGGGGGTATATCATACAAGTACCCATTTTTTTTTAATAAACTTAAGGTTTTATTTTTATTTTTTATTTATTTTTTTAAGCGAAGAACCACTCAACGATATTGCGAAATGGGTTTTACATACTCTATTTAGAAGTGAAAGGTCCATGAGAAGATTCTTCATTAAAAAAATATTGTATGTTTCCAGAAATGTTAAGTGTCAGACCTCAGATTCGAAACATCTTAAAAGATTTTTCCGATTAAAATATCTAAAAATTACCCAAAATCAGAGGCGACGCTGTAGCGTTGCCTATAGTAAAGGCCATACGGCTCCAATGTTTTATTATTTATTATTATTATTTTTTTCCAGAGGTACTTCATATGGAAGGGGTGTCGTAGAAACTTCAAAGCGGGCTCATTCGTTTATAAATCGAGAGTTCTAGTGCCCTTTTTAATAGTCAAAAGTTATTAGAGGGCACCTAGCCCCCCCCCCCCACGCCCATCCTTCCCCCAAACACATCCAATCAAAATTTTGAGATAGCCATTTTGTTCAGCGTAGTTGATTTCCTGATAGAAAATAAATATTTGAGGAGGACACTCCCCCACAACCCTCAGGGCAAGGGTTTTAAGTTATGCCCTGGGGGCATATGAGGCTTTTATAGAAGGCTTTGTCGTAGAAACTTCAAAACAGGCGCAATCGATTGAAAATTAAAGGGCTAGTGCCCTTTTTAATAGTCGAAAGTGATTGGAGTGTAACTAGCCCAAATCCCCCCACCACGCCCATCATTTCCCCAAACACATCCAATCAAAATTTTGAGATAGCCATTTTGTTCAGCGTAGTTGATTTCTGGATAGAAAATATATTTTTGAGGAGTACACTCCCCATACGTCCCCAGAACAATGATAGAAAGCTATATCCCGGGAGCGAACAAGGTTTTTACATTTGACGTGGTCATTAGCGCTGAAAATCTGGCTCTTTTAGTTGAAAAATCAAAAAGCCCGTGTCCTTGTTAACATACGAAAGTGATTGGAAGGCCCATAGACCCCCCCCCCCAGACCCATCATTCGCCCAAAAACATCCAATCAAAATTTTGAGATAGTCATTTTCTTCAGCGTAGTTGATTTCCAGATAGAAAATATCTTTTTGGGGAGGACACTCCCCCACAACCCTCAGGGCAAGGGTTTTAAGTTAAGCCCTGGGGGCATATAAGGTTTTTATAGAAGGCGTTGTCGTAGAAACTTCAAAACAGACTCAATCGATTGGAAATTAAAGGGCTAGTGCCCTTTTTTAATAGTCGAAAGTGATTGGAGTGCAACTAGCCCCCCCCCCTCCCCCACGCCCATCGTTTCCCCAAACACATCCAATCAAAACTTTGATATAGCCATTTTGTTCAGCGTAGTTGAATTCCAGATAGAAAATATGTTTTTGAGGAAGACACTCCCCCACAACCTTCAGGGCAAGGGTTTTAAGATATGCCCTGGGGGCATATAAGTTTTTTATAGAAGGCGTCGTCGTAGAAACTTCAAAAAAGGCTCATTCGACTTTAAATTCAAAGGTCTATTGCTCTTTTTAATAGTCAAATGTTTTTGGAGGGGAACTCGTCTTCTTCAATCCCACGCATAGACTTTCACACAATGCCTCCAATAAAGCTTTTGATATAGCAATTTTGCTCAACAGAGTTGGTTTTCAGATAGAAAATACGTTTTTGAGAATGACACTCCCCCAAAACCCTCAGGGCAAGGGTTTTAAGTTATGCCCGGGGGGCATATAAGGTTTTTATAGAAGGCGTTGTCTTAGAAACTTTAAAAAAGGCTCATTCAATTGGACATTCAATGGGATAGTGCCCTTTTTAATAGTCGAAAGTGATTGGAGGGCAACTACCCCCCCCCCCACCATTCCCCCAAACACATTAAATCGAAATTTTGAGATAGCCATTTTGTTCAGCGTAGTTGATTTCCAGATAGAAAATATGTTTTTCAGGATGACAATCCCCCCAAAATCCTCAGGGCAAGGGTTTTAAGTTATGCCCTGGGGGCATATATAGAGTTTTTATAGAAGGCGTTGTCATAGAAACTTCAAAAAAGGCTCATTCGATTAGAAATTCAAAGGGCTAGTGCCCTTTTTAATAGTCGAAAGTGATGTTATTTGGGCCATTTTGTTCAGCGTAGTTGATTTCCAGATAGAAAATATATTTTTGAGGAGGACACTCCCCCACAACCCTCAGGGCAAGAGTTTTAAGTTATGCCCTGGGGGCTTATACGATTTTTATAGAAGGCGTTGTCGTAGAAACTTCAAAACAGGCTCAATCAATTGGAAATTCAAAGGGCTAGTGCCCTTTTTTATAGTCGAAAGTGATTGGAGGGCAACTAGCCCCCCCCCCCCACACCCATCATTCCCCCAAACACATCCAATCAAAATTTGAGATAGCCATTTTGTTCAGCGTAGTTGATTTCCAGATAGAAAATATGTTTTTGAGGAAGACAATCCCCCACAACCCTCAGGGCAAGGGTTTTAAGTTATGCCCTGGGGCCATATAAGGTTTTTATAGAAGGCGTTGTCGTTGAAACTTCAAAACAGGCTCATTCAATTGGAAATTCAAAGGTCTAGTGCCCTTTTTAATAGTCGAAAGTGATTGGAGGGCAACTAGCCCCCCCCCCACCCCTTATTCCTCCACATACATCTAATCAAAATTTGAGATATCCATTTTGTTAAGCGTAGTTGATTTACGAATAGAAAATATGTTTGTAAGGAGGACACTCCCCCACTACCCTCGGGGCACAGGTGTTAAGTTATGCCCGAGGGGCATATAAGGTTTTTTATAGAAGGCGTTGTGGTAGAAACTTCAAAAAAGGCTCATTCGATTGGAAATTCAAAGGGATAGTGCCCTTTTTAATAGTCGAAAGTGATTGGAGGGCAACTAGCCCCCCTCCCTACGCCCATCATTCCCCCAAACACATCCAATCAAAATTTTGAGATAGCTATTTTATTAAGGGGGTTTATAGCTTATGGAAAGGGGTTTTGTATGGGAAGAACACATAGGAAATCTATTATAATTATCCAATTATAAGGTTAAAATACATACTCTGTGATAGATGCAAAATTGCTTTGGCACACAAAATCCTATTAAGGTCAATTCCAAACAGTCGTGATCCCTTTGTGTCTGCAAGTGAAATGGTCTAAACCACCTTATTGGAGCTATTTTTTCAATCCATTCATTGTTGTCATCGCTGTCCACAAGTTATGCAAGCTGTCTATTGTTCATATATAAGGTTTTTATCAAAGAAGTAATCGTATAGACTTTGAAAAAAACCTCATTCGATTTAAATTGAAAGTTCTAGATCTGTTTTTTAAAGTCAAGAACAATCGTACATTAAATACCCCCCCCCCTATGCCATAAAAACTAGAAACATTTTGCAATCAAAAACGAACAAAAATTGATTAAAAAAACTTTCCGAAAAATAAGTTTTTCAAAGAAAAGTAAAGGCCATATTAATCTTAAGCTCAGGTGATGCTGATACCTGTTAAAATTCAGACTCAAATCGACCAGAAACTACTATTAAAGAATAGATGAAACCCAAAACGAATATAAAATAAATAAACAATCATAGCAAAAAACAAACAACAATTAATAATATAAATGAATAAATAGATATTAAAGCAATTAAGGATTAGATTTAATATGAAAATCAATATTAAATAGAAAACAAGTATTTTGCTGTTCAAGTATAAATAAAACTTAAAAAGAAGTGAAATTAAATAACAATCCATGCGAACAAATATACAATATCCATTATTGTAAATGAATAAATAAATCTTAAAAGAAGTGAAACTTAAAAAGAATATGCAAATCAAGTTTGAATCAAATAATAATAACTACAAACAAGAGTTTGGGTATCGACTCACTGCAGAAGCCTAAACCTACTGCGTCATTGGCGCATTACTGAAAACGAATTATATTACAAATGTTTTCTCTTGTACTTATTATTGAAAATAAATATTAAAATTACAGTAAAATTTTAAACTGATGAGCTTTTAGCAATTAATAGCATTATGCATCAAATATTCATTTTAATTTATTAGTTCTTTTCAAGATTGGTCAAGACAAATATAGTTTCACTACAAGCAAAATTTGGATACTGCCCCCTTCTTTAACTGTAAAAACCTAAAGCCTTCTGCGTGATTGGTGCTTCACTGAAAACGAATTACTCGTATATTACAAATTTATTATTTTCCAGTTCTTACAGCATTGAAAATGAAAATAAAAATTACAGTGAAAAAAAATCTTGAAATGATGGATCTTTTAACAATTAATAGGCCAATCATTAGGCTATGCCTAATATTCAATTTGATTTTGTTTATACTTTCCAAGACTCATATGGTTTTGCCATTTTTTTTAACTGCAATTTTTTCTAACTAGTTTGTTAAGAAAGCATTCTATGGCTTCTAGGCATTTCTATTTGAGCAGAAAACTGAACCTTAAACTTTGTGGAACATGCATTTTCTTGCATGAAACACCAAAATATAATAAAATGTCAAGTTTCAGAGTGTTCCACCACTCGCAAGCAAGTGCCATTGGTATTTTTGAATCCGCATGGTCAATTTAGGGGGTGGAGGGTAGGCTAATTCTCGTAGCAGCCCCATTCCGTCGTGGTATGATTCACATTTTCAACACCTGGCGTCCGGACTATCATATAATCTACCAAGCATACAACTACCCCAAATAAGTATCAATAAATAAATGAAACCCAAAACGAACAAAATTAAAATAAATATTAGCGTCAAACTCAAAACGAGGATAAATTAATGTGATTAGGGTTCAAAACCCCTATGCTTTCTAAAAGCCAGAATATAATTTGTACTTTACTGGAAAAAAAATCAAATGAGTTTACTGAAAAAAAATGTGCATTGTTAATTTAATATACATATGCTGATATTTTTTCCCTAAAATCTTAATTAATTTTTGATTTCTTAAAGTTACAAAAGTGAAAACATTTCAAAGAATTGTTTTCAGTAAAGCGCCAATGACGCAGTAGGTTTTAGGCTTCTGCAGTGCGGCAATACCCAAACTCTTGTTTTGTAGTTATTTTTATTCGATTCAAACTTGATTTGCATATTCTTTTTAAGTTTCACTCGTTTTAAGATTTATTTATTCATTTACATTAATATATATTGTATGTTTGTTCGCATTGATTGTTTATTTAATTTCTGTTCGTTTTAAGTTTCATTTATTCCTTAATAGCAAAATATTTGTTTTCGTTTTAAGCTTGATATTCATATTCAATCTAAGCATTACTCGCTTTAAGATCTATTTATTCATTTATATTATTACTTATTGTAGTTTTTTTGCTATGATTGTTTATTTAATTACTGTTCGTTTTGGGTTTCATTTATTCTTTAATAGTAATTTCTGGTCGTTTTGAGTTGGAATTTTAACAGGTATTTGTACCTCCTGAGCTTAAGTTTAAAATGACCTTTACTTTTCTTTGAAAAAATTATTTTTCGGAAAGTTTTTTTAATTAATATTAACAAAGAACACGAGGTTGGTCATATCCTATTTCAACTACTTTGTACGAAACAATTTTTGATGGAACGATGGACTAAATCGGAATCTGATTGCGATTAAATTATCCGCAAATTGCTCAAATATTAATAAATTCGGCACCCGGCACCCGACCACCATTGACAACCTGCAATGGCGATCATTGACAGCAATAGGATATCAAAAATGCCTCTGAGAACCGAAGTATTGATAGCCATCAATAGTGGTCACGTTTGAAAGTTTTTCTTAACTTTATAATTGGGCAATAAGCATCAGGCTATCACCAACATCGACTGTACAAAACAGTTGGTGGCGAAATACAATTCAGCTGTTTTGTAGTCATGAAAAAAACAGCTTCCTTTTACTAAACCTAAGCTTGCGATTTTCAGCTTTTTAGTATAAAAATGAACGATATTACGAAATGGGTTAAATACTGAAAATACACCGCACCTTATCTAGAAATAAGAGGCCCATAAGAATCTTCTTCTTAAGAAAAAGAAAAAAAAAACGCAAGATTCCCAAAAAGTATGATAATACTTAAAAGAAAACGTCTTGACATCATTCTTGACATTAAGAGGGCCATATTTCGTACAAAAGCAATCCTTCATCATAAAATTTATGTAGACAAAACGTTATTATCGAAGATGATGAATCAACGATAAAGCGTAAATGTGTAAAGATTCACTTCAAATGGGGCTTTCGTCATGCGGTCATTTCATCATTTCTTAGGTTAATCAAAGACGAGTTGTGCGCCACTTGAAAAATGTTTATTGAACTGTCCAAGCCTCATGTTCACGCGCCTGGTCACGGAGGCATGAGTAGCCTTTAGTAATATCAGAAGCTTCAAACGATACTGCATATCTCAGGGCCTCCAACGCACTGCACAAGATCCAAAATTCGCTGATTCACTGCAGTTCAGAAGTTATGAAATATCGAATTAAATATTTGACTAAAGATTTTATGGGAGTTTCGAGTAAATTCATACCAGCAAATACTTTCGTTCAGAACACACTATTTATAAAGCTGATTTGCAAGGTACATTTCGACAATTTGCAAACACAATGTCAAAAACATATTAAAAACTCAGGCAGAGGGTTCTCTGAAGAGGGTTGTCTATTCTTGTACAAGCAGATAGAATCATTTCTTTAAACTGCTTTATAAAAATGTAGGGGGAGCTGTAGTCTTAAAATACAAAAATGAAACATTGGTGAATGTGTCCTTTTTTACTTATTGCTAAACACGTGTTACTTTTCAAATAACCCCTTAAGGATACCAGTTTTAGAAACCCACTACTCGATAAATATACAGGAATGGATGCACACAGGTTCGACTACTTTTTCGCGAACAAGCTCTTTTAAAACCATCTCAGGAGGCGAGGTCTCCTCTCGTTAGCGTAAGGTTAGAAGAAACACAATGCTTACCGCCTCCAAGATCCCGAATCCCATGATCGTATCTTCCCGTCCTCTTCGCTTGATTGATAACATGTACTAAAGTGTCCATATAAAATTTAAAAATAGCGTTTTGTAAATGCACTTTCACACCAAGTAGTCTGTTTAGAAACTTCACAATTTTATTATGGTCTTTATCAAGTTCATATCCCTTGGTTTCCGAATCACGTAACATTCCAACCGAAGCGAGAGCCGCACGGGCATCTGAAATTAAGAAAAAAAATTTTGACTAATTATTCTATTTTCCTTTTTAATAGACACAACGACTAAGGAAGATCTAGGTGATTGATTTGCGTTATTTATTTATAAACAAAAACAAAAACACTCTAGAAACAAAGTTACATATCAAAAGCGTAGACTGGGGTAAACACGAAGGAAAGGGGATGGGGAAGAGGATCAATGATAAGAAAACAAATTTCATTTGATAATCTGAATAAGAAATACCAAGAAATCCAGGGTAACTTAGGATTTAGGGGAGGTATGGCCCTAAGGCTTCCTTCTGTGTACGTCACTGCCTACGAGGATACACCATGAAAAAAAACAAGAAAAGCCACTGAAAACAAAACAAAAGAAAAACCCAACTGAAAGAGAAAGAGAAAACAAAACAAAAGAAAAAGCCACTGAAACAACCAGGCAAACAAATAAACAACAAATTTCTAAGGTTATAGTTTTGCAAAAAATAATTTGTATCTTTCTAATTTAGACATCGATTTAATGTAAGTAAGTTCTGTTTACGTTTTACTAGCACATGAGACATGTACAGACGAGAAATATACTAAAAGAATAAAACAAATTCTATCAGTAAGTACTAAGAGAAGACTATAAAAAAAATTATTGGTATAGCATATTTTGATACATCCTTAAGAAGAAAATGTTTTTGCTTCAAATTATTCACTATTATCTAATCTAGATTATGAATTAAATTTATTTATTCATAAATAAAAATAACAGAATAAAAATAAGCCGCACACCGAAAAAAGTAGCGAAATACTAACTAGCTTACCCTTCGCGGGTTGCTGCAGGCTCAAAAGAAAGGAAATTCAAACAAGATTCCACCCTGTGTAAAATTTCCCATATATTAAAAACGATCGTATCTAAAATCCAAAAGTATTTAAAATCCCCCCTACCCCACGGATAATTCTTCTTTATTGGGGAATTGAGTCCATAAATCGAAAAAAAACACAATAATGCACTGCATCTATAGACAAAAACATCAATTTTTTACGTAATGTTACCACAATAGAGCTAATCCCGGAATGAATAAAGTAATTCATTACCCTACATTTATACAAATTACCTAAATGATTAATTTTGATTACATACGCAAAGAGTCGAAAAAAGATATGCAAATCAAATTCATTTTAATTTTGAAATCCCCCCACCCACAAAAAAAATGTTCCCACGGAATGTTTTTCCGACATGTAAAATAACGATAGGATTTTAATATTTTAAAACCATTTGAAAAATTAGGCCGAATATCAAATTGACGAATTCATGAAATTTATTGAAAAATAAATCTTATAATTTCAGAAGTTTGTTAGATGACAGAATTCATAATTGACTAACCTGTAACTTGACTGTCCAGAAAGAAGTGAATAATATGACCGGAAGGGACTGTCAATTATTTGTGCTGAGGGGTATCTAATATCAGTCAGCATGAACAGTATTAAGGCAGCCTTGGGGGGATTTTACAAATGTAAGCTTTGCAAGAGCGAATTCAACAACTTCTTATATTATCCTGGCGATCGGATGAACACTAGTAGTAATGCATGCATGACAACCACCCACAGACACATACATTCGGCATTAAATATACATATATATACTATATATATATATATATATATATATATATATATATATATATATATATATATATATATATATATATATATATATATATATATATATATATATATATATATATATATATATATATATATATATATATATATATATATATATATATATATATATATATATATATATATATATATATATATATATATATATATATATATATATATATATATATATATATATATATATATCACCAGTTTTCAGTATTCCTATCTGTGTTTATTATGAAATGGGAAAATGAAGAAGATATAGAAATTACCAACGATGGTAACTTAATACCCCCCCCCCCCCCCAAGAAAATTAATCCGTAGAAAAGACCAGAAAAGAGAATAAGAAATAGAAACCAAAAACAGATAAATCATGAAGTAAAGTGCTACACAACTTCTATGAGCTTTCTTTTATAATTATTATTTTGTCATTAGTATCTTGCAGTTTACAAAACTATTTAACAATAAAACAGAACCAAAAAAAGAAAAACCTACCACTAAAAACTTTAAAGTCTTATTTTTTTTATTTAAAAGAAAAGGTAATGATTTAGTGATAGTAATAAAAGTAAGGTAAAAGGTAAAAGAAAAAAGGTAAAAGTAATAAAAGAAAAAGTAGGGAGGGTAATGATCAACTAAACAGACAGGAATAAAACGCAACCCTCCTCCCTCCGCAAAAAAAGGAACTAAAGCTTGAGGCTGTAATGAAAGATAACCATATAATATTTAAAATAAACAAGTAAACTTATGAAAGGTTACACACCTTCCATGAAGTTGCCTTTATAATCAGGTATCTTGACAACCGCTTCTTCTTGCCCAATAAAAGCTCTCATGACTAGTTCCAAAGCTGATCGCCCATATTTGTCATCAATATTAAACTGGGATAAATCACGAGCTTCTCCTGCTCTTCGGTCCCCGTGAGTGAGTGCACCCAGGGACTCCAGACGTTTGGCTACAATCGAGGCAAATCGACGCTCACCGGCAAGATCGGAGATGAGGAACATGTACTCAGGTGGATATAACTGATTTGAACGATGAGTTCGACCTAAATGACAAAATGGTCAAAACAAAACTTAGAAAAAAAAACCAGAAAAGTTTCATAATCAGAATATATCTTAAAAAACTGCCACTTAACAAATAGCAAATACCAAACATCAAACCAGGTGACTGGCAACATACGGTAAAACCCCCCATCAAGCACTAAAAACACTTCAGCTTGTCGCGGACACGTCCACTTGATGGTCAAGATACGATTGAATAAAAATAAACAGCAATTTAATATAAAGAAAAAAAATAGAGAAGTTGGGAGGGGGTAGGGGAATATATAAGTAGGAGTATCATATACTCCATTACACACAAATGACTGAACAATGAGTCCGAACTAAATGAAAAAACGGTCAAGAAAGAGAAAGAGACACAGTGGAAAATTCATAACTGGAATAAATCTTGGAAAAAAAAACCACCACTTAGAAATCAGCAAGCCCCGATAACAGAGTCAGGTGGCCTCCAATACAAGATAATACCACTCACCAAACACTAAAAACACCCCAACCGACCCCTGAGATGTCCAATCCATGGGCAAACCACAACTGAATAAAAATAATAATGAACAATAATTTAATACGTACTGAGAAAAAGAAGAAAGACGGATGTTGGGAGGTGGCGGGTGGGAACGTAACCATGAGGAGCATCTGCTGAAGCACATACAGACGATTTGAACGTTGTGTTTCAGCAAAATTGTAAAACTATGATCGTTTAAAAAAGGGAAAATAGAAAAAACAAATAAACTTAAAAACAAGAGCATGATATTCGGAAGAATTCAGACCCAGGTCAAAGACGAGATTTCCATCTTTGACAGCTCAGAAAGGATACTAAAAAACGAGTATGTCCAATTATAAAGGGGTATCTCCATTTGTTACGTCACTCTCGTTCTTGGAATGAAATTTCTGGCAAAGGGTATTAAACATCAAACCCGTCTTTTAGCTCAAAGACAAACATTTGTCGTCGGAAAAGCGGCCAGAGCAGTGAGCTGACAAGGACTACTCTTAACGCAGTAACAACTCTTGATTACATATCAAATAAATGTATATGACATTTTTTCTATTCCAATTTTTACATTCTAATTATTCCAATTGGAAAGACCAGTTCTTTCTAAAATGTCTTAGTTCAGTTTCTTCTAAGACGACAATCAATCTGTCATATATATATATATATATATATATATATATACATATATATATATATATATATACATATATACATATATATATATATATATATATATATATATATATATATATATATATATATATATATATATATATATATATATATATATATATATATATATATATATATATATATATATATATATATATATATATATATATATATATATATATATATATATATATATATATATATATATATATATATATATATATATATATATATATATATATATATATATATATATATATATATATATATATATATATATATATATATATATATATATATATATATATATATATATATATATATATATATATCCGTTTTTAATTCTTTTTATTGGGATGTTTTTTGACAATTTTGACAAAATTGTATAAGATAATTTTCAAACCTTCTTTTGATGTTGTTCTGTTTTGACTCTAAGTACAAAACCGGCTTAGCCGGGCTTGTGGCAGTTATCTTTTTTAAACAAGTCTTATCTATCCACCGTTGTATAGTGGCATTTTTATTGCCACTGCAAAAAAAACACCATATCACCAAAAAAGTGATAATCACTATTCTAATCTTACCATTATAAACAATGAAAAAGTCAAGCATCAAAGTGTTTTTTTTTGTTGTTGTTTTTTTTTGTGTTTTTTTTGCCGGTCCTATAATTTTGCTCTCAATGGCCAAATCACGTACGGTACTTGCAGTTCTTTCTCAAGCAACAAAATTGTACCGTTTATTCTTTCCGTTTATACGCTTATTGTGAAATTTTACAGGGAATTTGGCATATGTAAACTGAAAGTAAGCAGGAAATTAAGGAAAGATAGGAAGAACTATACAAAAAGGGTACAAGAAATCCCTACCAAACTGCTGAATAGCTCTGTCTGCACTCCATGGAAGTTCCAGAGTGATGTGAACTCGTCTTTTTGTATTCAAGGCCCTCTTATCAGCATGTAAGGAAATACCGCTACTTGCAGCTTCACTGATGATAGCAATGTCTTTATCACCGTTTTGAAATCTTTCTCGTTCTCGCACATTTAACATGTCCACCGGTCCTTCAGCATCGGCACGAGATTCATATGTGACGTTGCCTAGGTCATCTTGAACCATTCTGCCTTTTCTGCCAGTCATCTCAGCCACTTCATCTGGGCCTTCAAAGAAACAAAACTAAAGTCAAAATTCAAGCAAAATAAAGCTGGAAGATATGAAAGTAATAAAAGCAAGCCTTTTTCTTAGAAAGTTCTGTGTTCAAAATTGTACTTGGGAGCCAACATAACAGATCCAGACAATATAAGGAGGGGGGGGGGGTAAAAACCAAATAGCTTAAGCCAAGACAAGCAACCAAAGCAAACCAATGAAAGATGCAAAATTATGAAGCAGAGACTACGACAATTTCTAAAATAAGAGTGAAGGATAGATCACAAGATTTTAAATTGAAGGGGAGGGGTTTATTCCTCAAAACCGCACTTAATACACTAATTTTTTCCCAACAGCCGTTACTCCATCATAGTGGGAGGTGGAGGTGGTGGGGGCAATTATAAACAACCAGTTTGTGTACAAGTACACTTTGAGAGATATAAACTGACTTTTCTTAAAAAAAAACAACTATCCAAATGAACGCCTATCCAACATAGTCAATAGATAGTACTACTGCAACTATAGAATTTCATTAAATGTGGATTTATAATCACAGTATGATTTCCACTTTGTTTGAAGTCTCAACTACGATCTTTTTCAATTTTTTGGGAGACATTAATTTCTCATATTTAGCTTCACCATTGTTGAACAGTTTTATTTTTCTCTTAAAATTTATTCTTTTTGACACTAAAACATGAACATGGTAATGACTTATGGTCTGAGGACTCGAAGTTCCTGAAACTTCGTCAAGGTGGAATTCAAAAACATTTTTTCCGCAAAACGACTGAAGTTAGTGTTTTAGAAAAAAGCGTCACAAATTCATTCAATTTAAACAAAAAGTTAAAAAGGTTCAGTCCTTAGTGCAGTTAAGACTACAGAAAAAAAAGACAGCCCCCTTGGCATTGGTACAAAGGTCCCCCCAAAAATAGCAGCCTAAAAATATATTTTCTTCGTGTCTTTACCCCGTGCCTCCAGGAAACTGTGAGATGCTGTTTGAGACTTTGCTATGACCGACTTCTTAGTATTGTTGTAACTGCCTGAAGAGTGTCTGGAGCCAGAAAAGTGAATTTTTACAGTAGAAGGCCCAACCAATATCCACGGTTTGGTAATTTAGAGTCAACTGTCAGGAGCTTCACGATGGAGAGGGATACGAAGTTTTTAGGGCTCATTGATAAGCATTTAAACATTTTCAATCACACTGATTTCGCTGAGGATACAGACTTTATGTTAAAAAAACCGATGAAAAGTTCAATCTGAATAAGGTAATGGGTAAGGCCACTAGTTTAATCTCTTTGAGTATTAGTACTGGTGCAAAGTTGTCAAAGTCTTAAGCCACCTGAGCTAAAGATCGGCTCCTGAAATATTAAACGCTACTTTGGCTACCTCCCAAGATATCCAAAAAGATTTTAAGCCATTTTGTAATATCTATCTTGTCTAGAGTATTCAACATAACTCTACCCGCTTTACGAGCAGTCTAATACCCCTATTCTAGAAATACGGTTTAGTCTTGGGATTCTTTTTTTGTTTTTTTTCACATTCCATATAATTATTCCAATATATTTATATATAGTTAACTTATTCTGGACACTTTAGTCAAATCTGTTCAGTGCTTATTTATACTTCTTTTCCAACCCACTACACTGAAAGCTTCCATATTTATCACTTTTAAAAATATCCCACAGATATTGATCTCCAAAGCTTAGTGCAAGCATAAAAGGACTACTTAATTTTGATCAAGTAACGTATGGAGCTGCCAAATAAGTTTATTTTTAATTTGCTTGAATGACAGTCCTGGGTTATAGAATGTTTTACTAGTTACAAGGTTTCACACCCTAATTCTTAAAATAATTTAAAAATTCACTTACGTTAAACTTATCAATTATATTTATTAACATTTTTCCTTTTTTGTAATTGTTTCATCAGCATGCCCTAGCAGGATTAGATTTTGGTGTACTGTTTATTAGTCTTTTTGTGTTTTGGTTTATAAGAAACTATTGTGCTACTATTACCACTACTAAATGTTGGCAAAAACCAACCTAAAGTTTCTGCTAGCACCTCTTTCTTTGAGATGAATCTCAAAAACTTTCAGTATCTTTCAGGAGTAAAGGCAGCTGCTCAATTAATTTTAAATTATAAATTCAAACAATAAGGTTCTAGGAATTTAAAAATAAAAAAAAATTGGTACAGACAAAAAAAAAAAAAAAATTACTAGAAGACCAATTTTGCAATTTGGCCAAACAAAGAAACAAAACTTGACATGAGAAACAGTGGCGTCAAATCACGGAAATAAAGGAAGGAGGAGGGGGGCCAATTTTACTGTTTTTGAATTTTTTTCAATGAAAATACAAAAAGCTATTTTCAATGAAAATACCAAAAAACATGTATTTCTTTTAATCTAGAAAGAGGGTGCAGGGGGGAGGACCTGGGAAGGGGACAAATACATGGAGAGAAAACCTGGGAGAAAAAAGAGGGAAAGTGGTGGAACTATGAGAAGTTTAAGGACCTTGGCTCTATGAGAGTACAACAATTATCTTACCCCCAAGCTCATCTATTAGTTGGTCCAATGTGTTAGGAGGCAGCTTTTTTCCCAATTCTTCCAATCTTCGTATGATTTCCTTTTTCATGGCAATAACCCTGTCCGTATTGGAAGGCCCATCTTGAATCTGTTTGAGAATTGGAGTGCTAACTATTTTTTCAATGCTTGGAAAAGGTTTTGGAATGCTTTCTTCTACCTTCGGAAGTTTTTTCTTCAACTTCTTCTTGGGCTTTCTCTTTTCTGCCTTTTCTTTTTTCTTCTTCTTTAACCATGGATCTATGAGGATATCCAATTTTAATATCAAACAAATCTGTTCTGTCAAAACCTAGTATCTGCGTTTTTCAATTTTTCGACAAAATAGTAAATTAAAAAATTTTTCGTTTTTGAATGGGAGGAATAGATGAAAAAACAATTTAAGCCTTTGTAATTCCAGCATGTCCCTACTAGGTTTTGGCTGGAAAAAAACTGTAAAATCAATTTTTAGCACCATATATACTAGGTCATATCTTAGAAAGTACAGTGCACGGAAAATTTCTGACTGCGAGATTGGAATCACTGTGTCGAGATTAGGAGATGTCCATCCTTAACTAAAAACGATTTTTTTTTTTTTTTTTTTTTTTTTTTTTTTTTTTTTTTTTTTTTTTAGATGCTAGGCTTTGGTCGAGGTTAGCCAAAATATCCTCTATTTAAAAGAACAAATGACATCAGACACCCCCCCCCACATACACACACAATTTGATTTTGCCAACACTTGCATGAAAATAAATATTTTTCTGCCCTATTCTTTCCTAGCTATGGAGTCTTACATGAGAAACTATATTGAAGTTAATTTTTTCTCAGTTTTAAGCTTATTGTTATTAATTTATATTATTATACCACTCTGATGTGGAAATACAGTCTTATTTTATATAATCTTACTTGATGTATCGTTAGCCCTATTAGTTTTTACTCTAAACCCGTAGCTCCCAAACTTATTTGACGTACCACCCCTTTCCAGAAAAAAATATTGCTCAGCACCCCCAGCGCTCAGTAATTTAACAGCAATTAATCAGAATTACCTATGTATTAAAGCTTCTACCTTTTTTGGAAAATGCAGTAAAGAATTAAGATTCATTATTTGGCGTTCTTTCCATACATCATGGTAGCTTTTCTAGCAATGTACTTCATTCCCCCCCTGGTGGTCCAAGATATAGCTACTACTACTAACAACAACTCACCGCAACACCAAGCCGCCTGAGGCCGACTCATCTACACATGCTCCCCCTCCATGCCATTTTATTCAAAGCCTCCCTCTTTACACCCTCCCAGGATGTTCTTATTAGGCCCCGACCAATATATCGGCCGACCCATATTATCGGACCGATATGAGGGTCAGTGTCATTATCGGATATCAGAAAAAGAATATCAGTTATCGGCCAATATTTTTTTTACTTTTATCCGGAACTTGTCCTGAAGAGGGCAGCAGAATTCCTCAGGTAATTTTTGCTTGTCTTGCCCTTGGTGGCGGAGCCCCCAGCTAAGCTTGACCATGGTGGCAGCAGAGGTGAGTCAAATGAAGTCAAAGTAAATTCGTTGTCAATACTTGAAAATACATACCCTGTGCAGCAATGTTCTAAATGCAGGGTGACTTCAAGAACGTACACCTTCTACCAGAACAGCAAAAAAAAAATACAATGAACCATACATTTCCGTTTAATACGAAAGTTTACTTGCGTGGGTGAAAGATCCAAGACTCAGTCAATTAAAACCATGATATCCAGTCAGGGACGCAGCTAAGGAGGAGAGGGGGTGCCGTTAGGTGGGGAGGGGGCGAGATCCAAGGTGTCGCCGCCGCGTGTCAACATCTCGAAAAATTTACCTATTTACCTTGGAAATTTAGTTTGTGTGTCTGCATTTGTCGGCATACTGTACGATTTTGTCGACATATTCTTTAAATCACTCCTCCAAACTTAAAAGTCTAGCTGCACCTCTGTATCTAGAGTGTCTTCCATAGATTCATTCGAAAGAGACCATATCATATGAATGTAAAGTAAAGTTTTCACAATAATATGTGAATGATTAAAATTCAAAGTCCCGCTATCGAAATTTGGGTTTTGAATAATCAATTTCAATAAATATCTTACGCTTCATTCAATCAGATTTTCACGCATGTGCGTTTATGTAACTAAATCAGCTTCTTTGCTTTAAGTTTTCTTATCTGTCACTTGCGCAAATATTCGCCATTTCTTTTGTGTGCTCAGAAGCTGCTGATCAGAAAAAGGTAAAGAAATCATAACATTCTGGTAAATGGCCTAACTTATGGAATCCATAGTAAATTATTGAGACTGTTCTTTGGTGTGTAATAGACCAGGGAAAACATGTAAGTACGAATATGGGCAGAGATTGGGGGATTTAAAGCTTAGGTAAGGTTATTTCGTGGAGGGGAATTTATCTGCAAATTATATCGGTATCGTATCGGTACGATACTGATATATCGGTATCGGACCCCAAAAATCCATATCGGTCGGGCCCCGAGTTCTCATGTCCCTGAAATCTCTACATCCTCCCACCTCAGCCGTGGGCGACATTGCTTTCCATTTAGCCCTAGACCGTTGGCCAAAAAGGAAAATCTTTCATCCTTCATCCGTAAAACATGCCCTAGCCATCTCAACCTTCCTCTCATTATAGCCCTATAAAGCAGGATTGAACCACACTTTTCGTACAGCCTACTGTTGGAAACACGGTCAGTCAGTCGGGTACCCAAAACAATTCGTCGGCGGTTTTTCTGCAAAACACCTAGCAAATCTCCTGATGCGTCACGTCTTCTTTTTCACGTCTTCTTCTTCTTCTTCTTCCAGTTTTCCTGCATTCTCGACATGGTGAAAAACATTCCACCAACTGAATTCAATAAAACTGTTGGGTAAACATATTATAAAATAAAATTTTTGCGTTCCTTTGCTCTTCAGTCGCAGTGTGTAGACCCTGGTACCGCGTCGGCAGATGGACCTAAAGCCGCCAACGAGAGGCCCGGTTGACCACCACCGAAGTGTCGCAACGCCGCCGGCGCGCCGCACGCGCGCCACCGGCGGCGCGTTCGGTTGACTTTGAATTAATTTTGTGGCAATTCTTTATTGCGTCAACCTCAAAGTCGGAGCTTTACTTTTCTCGTGTGGTTAAGTGTTTCGATTTTCCTGATTAGAAATCAAGCAGGGTTGCACTATCCCTGAATTCGGGGATTTGCTCGAAAATCTATGTGTCACCGCTTAAAAAAATTTGGTTCCCCGAATCCCCGAAAATCACCCAATCACCCCTAGTGATTTATCCCTAGTAACTATGCCTGCCAAATATAACTTTGTATACCATAATCCTTCACTACTATTTTGTCCGTTAATTTTCGTCTCTTGTGTTACTTCGCATATAAACCAGACAGATACAATTGCAATATAAACGGTTCTTCATATGTTGACAAAAGTATCGTCTTTATGAAATTAAATAAAAAAAAAAGTTTTTTTTAACTGAAAGTAAGGAGCAACATTAAAACTTAAAACGAACAGCAATTATTCCTTATATGAAAGGGGCTGTCCCCTCCTCAACGCCTCGCTCTTTACATTAAAGTTTACTTATTGTTTTTAATATATTCTCTGAGGCCATCCATAGCTTAGGTAAGCTTATTACCATTATCATGTACTTATTGTTTTAAAAAGTAGAGGTGACGAAGAGTCAAAATAAGGTATTGAGGAGGGGGGTAACCCTTCATATAAGGCATAATTTGTTTGTTTTTCAAATAATGCCGGTAAATCTGGCTCACCCTGTATGAAATATACCCCTCCCCCTCACGGAACTCCTCCGTGGAAATTTCATACAACGTAAAGTGAACTCCCCCCCCCGTCAAATTCCCTTCAGACAGTTCCTTACTCGCTGAGAATCTCCCCCCCCCCCCTCTATAAAATTGCTTGTGGACGATTCACCCTGAAAAAATCTCCTTAGCATTTTTTGATTGGAATAAGACTTTAATCAATAATCGGTTTCTCGGATACTCCAGAAATGCCCCCTTCCGTGGAAATTATTTCCCAGAAGACAAAACTCGAGCTAAAAAGCCCCAGGAGAATCCCCCCAGAACATCTCCATATAAAAACTTGGCAAAGTGAATTTACGACAATTCAAAAGAATTTCGTTAAGTAATTCTGTCAAAACCCCCCAGGGTAACATTTCCCCTAGAATATTCACTCATCAGAAATTTCTCTCCCTAACGAAGATTCTTCCATGAGAAATCCCCCCAAGCATAACATCCCCCCCCCAAACAAAATGGCTGTATGCTTCCCAATAACAAATATTATATGTAAACCATGGGCAAAGTTCACAACTTGCAGCCCTTCCCCCGGGGACTTTGGCGGGTCTTTTCGACTATGCCGATTTTGTTTGGCTATTAGATTTTTCGATTATGCTGAACAAAATGGCTATCTCAAAATTTCAATCCGGTGCCTTTGGGAAAAAAATGAGCGTGGGAGGAGGCCTAGTTGCCCTCCAATTTTTTTGGTCACTGAAAAAGGGCACTAGAACTTTTGATTTTCGTTCGAATGAACCCTCTCGCGATATTTCAGGACCACTGGGTCGACTCGATCACCCGTGGGAAGAAAAAAAACAAACAAATAAAAACGCATCCTCGATCTTTCTTCTGGCAAAAAAAAACAACAGAATTCCACACTTTTGCATACAGGAGCTTTAAATCTCTACAATAGAGCTATATGATACGCTGAATCTGATAGTGTGATTTTTAATTAAGATTCTATGACTTTAGAGGGTGTTTCCCCCCTTTTTTCGAAAATAAGGCAAATATTCTCAGACTCGTAACTTTTGATGGGTAATACTAAGCTTGATGAAATTTATATATTTGAAATCAGCATGAATAGGCCCGAATCTTTTGTAAATTCAAGCTGGGATTTGAGAAAGACTGATGAAAACATTAATGTTTGCGGTCAACAGATCGCACCGGTGGCGCGCCGCCAACATCTCACCAGTGGCCGTGCGTCGCCGCTACCGTTTTTGGCCCTGCCGTCGCCGGTCTTCCCTTATCGGTGCGGCGCCGGGGTCCACCTGTGTTCCTGTCTCTTATTATGTGTTTTTACAATAAAAAGGACAACGTTGACTAGTGACTACAGTTTAAGTAACTACAATGGGATTGTAGATAAAATATTTACAATCGCAATAAATATATATAAAATAATATAATATATTACAAAATAAACAATAAATATACAATAAATAAAATAATAAAAACAATAAATAAAATAAAAATAAATATAAAATATTACAATCCCAATAAATAAAATATTATACAGAATAATTTGAAATATGGATAACAACGGAAGGAAGTATTATAGTCTTATAAATAGAAACATGCTGCATATTATAAAGTAAGAATTCCAATATTTGTACGTTTTCTTTTAGTTTTTAATAAGCATTTTCAATAAATTTAGTTTTTTATATATCTTAGATTAGAGGTATTTTGAATAACATATATTTTTGATTAATTTGGACGGTCAATCAAAGCTCGTTCACCTTGAACAGCCTCCATGCAGAAGAAATATTCATAAAAAAAGAGATGACAATAAGACAGTGTTTCTAATCAGAGATTCCGTCAACCTATATGGCTTTCAAATTATCTTACTCGTAAGCCCATCAACCAGTTGGTCTCACGTGTTAAGAGGTACATTTTTCTAATCTTAGCACGATTCCTTTGTCAAAATTATATGTTAATTCTTTTTAAGCTTTTGTAAGCTCATTAAAACAGTCACATATAATTAAAAAATCACAGAATAACAAGAACAGTGTATTTTTTAAAGAAATTTACTAAGTTGAATTACATGTGGCTATAATTTTTAATAAATTTCGGCGGTCAATCGAAGCTCGCTCACCTTGATATTTTTATTTTATACATTAACTTTCTTGTATTTAAAACAACCTAGGTACTCAAACCTAGATACTCAACCAACCTAGGTACTCAAAACAACCTAGGTACTCAAACCTAGATGTATTCTCCTGAAGGCTAACCAAAAGAGCCACCCTAGCTGAGTGGATGGCATGCTGGACTTGTAATCCTACGTCCTCCAGAACGAGGGTTCGAGTCTTAGTGTAGCAATTCTTTGACTTGGGGGTCATTGATGTGACTCTGCAAGCTCAGCCATATGAGTCTGGGGAGGGTTAAACAAATCTTATTGTAACATCTAAATTACACTGCCAGATGAGGCTGGAAACGTCTTGGTATATGCCATGATATATATCGCCATGATACATGGTTATACACGAGGAAGTTGGTTGGATGAATTATACAAGCTTATGGTTATTAATTAGGGTAATCATACCACAAAACCAAGGAGAAAAAAGTTTGGATTCTTACCAGTGTCTGAATCAGAGTCTGATCCAAAGAATGGATTATCGGAATCACTGGGATTTTCTGAGATACTTTCATCTTCATCTTCACTTTCTGAAAAATCAAATTCGGAATCCGAATCCTTACCATCAGAAATGGAGTCATCGAACCTCATCTTCTTAGTCTTCTCTAGTGCCGAGTTTGCTAAAAAAAAAAAAAAAAAAAGCAAAAAAAAAAAAAGAAAAGAAAAGAACAGAACTTTTACAATCAAAACAGAGCCATTTAGGTCATGGCAGACACGACAAAAAAAAAATATAATGACAGATGCTCTTTGCCCAGGACTGCCAATCCACAAAAATGTCAGGAGGAATTTTTTTTTTCATTATTCAAATATGAAGATACAAAAAAGCATTTTCCAACCTCCAGGGGGAGAGGGGGGGGGGTCTAGCTTTTTTCGGTTTTTATTTCAATGAACATATCGAAAAAGGCATTTTTGGAAATCTATGGGGGGGGGGGTATAAAACTTAGATGGCAATTGCCCCTTTCCATTACCCTCTCACGTCTTTAACATCAAATAGAGAAACTTTTAGAATAGAATATGTAGAGTAGAATATTTTTATTTATAACACATACATAAATAAATGTCACAAAACAGCGCACATACCTGGTGGCATACTTTAGCGCTGACAATATTGCCAACCAAAATACACAGCCATTTTCTAACTAAATTTCACAACAACGAAAAAGAAAACCCTAATGAACAAAATGCTTAGCATGTCATAAGATATTTCTTCACCAGTCTAAAAAAATTTCAAGTGTTGCTGCATTCTCGGACTGATGCTGGAATTGAGTTCCAGATTTTTGGCCCAGTGTGACGGATGCTGAATCCCGCTCTCGATGTCGGGCATATTTCGCACGAAAAGTCTGAACGATGCGTAGTAGGATAATTATGAAATTGAGAATTAGTTGGAAAAATGCTGGAGAAATTTACAGGTAAGTTACTATAGTGATAATCGTGACAAATACTAGAGATAGAAATTAAATGAAGTTGGTCCAAAGGAAAAATTCCTGAAGTCCCATATAGGTGTCTAACTGAAGATCTGCAGTCAACATTAAAAAGAATCCTCATTGCTTTATTCTGAAGCATTTGGAGAGATTTGAAAACAGACGAAAAAGTAGATGCCCAAACCGAAATACAATAGAGAAAATATGGGTGGACGAAAGAATAATAAATAGATTTTAAAATGAATTTAGGAAAGAAATGAAAAAGACGAGTTAGCATGCAGATATTTCGTGAAGATTTTAACGATATTATTTTTACATATTTATGAAACGACAAATTTTCATCTAAAATAATCCAAAGATATTTGAACTGATCTATCCGTTTTAATTCAAGACCATTCAAGAAAAGAGCTATCTGACACTACTGATCCAGTTCGCGAAAATAACATATATAGACATTTTTTTTTCATTAAGAGCAAGTAAATTCCTTGAATACCAATCAGATACAGTTAGTAACGTACTTTCGAGGTTATGGAAAAGAACTGAAAGGTCCCGGTGAGAAGCAAAAATTACTACATCATCAGCAAACATTATAATTTTACAAAGAGGAAAAACTTCTGGCAAATCATTTATAAAAAGAAGAAACAGAATAGACCCAAGGACAGAGCCCTGAGGCACTCCGTAATTAATCGGAAAAGTTTCGGAACGGAGATCACGAGATTTATCAACACAATCTAGTCGTCTCCTAGAAAGGTAAGATGCAAAAAATTTAACAGCTTGTGTTGAAAACCCATAAGACTTGAGTTTAAAAAGAAGCAACGAATGATTTACGGTGTCAAAACGCCTTGGCGACATCAACAAAAATCGCCAACGCGTGTTGACCATCATCTAGTGAATCATTAATATTTAGTAAGAGCTCATGAATTGCCAGTTCAGTTGACTTTCCTTTTATAAAACCATATTGAGACGTGTGTAAATCTTACTATCAAATAAATATTTTTGTAATTGACTATTTGCAAGTTTTTCCAAAATGTTGCTGAAAATCGAAAGTAGAGAAATGCCTCTATAATCTAAAGGGTCAGTTGAACTCCCAGCTTTAGGTAATGCTATAACATTTGCTGTTTATTACAAGCTCAGGAAAAAGTCCATGCATAAGTGATAGATTACGAAAAAAATAAGAATTCCAAATAGGGATAGGTCCTTTTATTAGACAGTGAAACGAAAATATAAAACAAAGACTCAAAATATTTCGATAACACAGTCGGTCATCATCATCAGTAGAGTTACTACTGATGATGATGACCAACTGTGTTATTGAAATATTTAGAGTCATTGTTTTATATTTTTGTTTCACTGTCTAATAAAAGGACCTATCCCTATTTGGAATTCTTATTGTTTTCGTCATAGAAAAGGCAGTGTGGTCATGGAGAATAATAGTAAAGTGATAGATTAAAGATATGTGCCAACAAGGGTGAAATGCCTGATGCTATTTGCTTTACGGTTTGAGCCGAAAATCCAAATTCGTCCTTAGAAAAACTCCGTCCTTAGAAAAACTGTCCAAAATTGTTTGGACAGATAATGGTCGCATTTTCGCGAAATTACCCCGCCAAAGCGCACGGAGTCGGCTCTATAGCCTAGCTGATACTTATTGATTTTGTCATAGTTGATTTAGTTAGATGTATCTTTTTTTTTTCTTTTTTTTTTTTTCTTTTTTTTTTTCGAGTGTATGTTTTAAGGATGATATGTGATATTTCTCACTTGCGATTTCTAGAGTGTAATCCTTTTAGAGTAGGAGATGTTCTTTATGTTGATTCAGTTCAAGTGCTGATTTTTCCCCTTAAAGAGATAGTTTTTATGTGGATGTAGAGCTTTATAATAATGGATTTGCAGCCATCGTAAACAAACCTTCGGGTTTTTATAGATGGCCGCTGTAAATTTGTTTGTATTTTTTTATGTTAAATAAATTAATTTGAATTTGAATTTGAATTTGTTTAAGCTTCAGAATAACTTTTTCAATCTCATGAGGCTTAATCTCAGAAAAAGAAAACAAATTTTCTGCATGTTGCTCATTAACTGGAACAGAAGGGGAATTCAGTTGCATATTCAGTCGATGCAAGTTTAGAACCAATATTACTGAAATAATCTCCAAAAGCATTTAAAATTTCATTGGGATTTGTAACATGTTCTCCATTTAAAACAAGGCAATTAACACTAGTATTTTTACGACTATGAGGACGTATCTTTTCATTTATCAATTGCCATGTTTTTCTCATATCCGATTTATACTCAAAAAATTTCTCTTTATAATATTTTCTCTTCTCATGTATTATAATTAAATTTAGCTTATTCCTATAAACTCTGAATTCTTCAAACGACTCAGGTATCTGTAATTCTAAATAATTCTTAAATTTTCTATTTTTATGTTTTAACGATGTCAAAATACCTTCAGTAATCCATGGGTCAAATTTCTGCGCAAACTTTCCATGCGAAACTCGTGTTGAAGAAGCCCGATCCCGCAGTCGAATCATTTGATCAATAAAATCTGAAAACGCAGCATTTGCGTCATCTGAGCCATAAACCGAACTCCAATCATGATCACCAATTAACTGACGTAGAATTTTACAATCAATCCATGTATATCGCTTTTTTGAATTATCCATTGTTGAATCTCGATCTTGTTTATTACTATTATTTAAATTTAAAAGAACACTCGCCGGAAAATGATCCGACATATCAGACAAAATTACTGACGATTTTTCCGCATGAAATAAAACAGGAGAGAAAAATATATTATCTATTAATGTAGCTGTGTTAGCTGTAACTCTTGTCGGCAGAGAAATACTTGAAAGAAAATTAGAACACAGCATCATACTTAAAAACTCCATATTATTTCCAACATCGAGATTCAAAAGATCAAAGTTAAAATCACCCGAAATAATAACCAGTTTTTTCAACGCTTCCAGATTTATCAACAGCGGTTCAAAAACTTCAAAAATCTTTTTGGGTTTCCCGACGGAGATCGATAAACAGACCCGAAAATAAATGGATTACAGTCCAAAGGTACAACTTCAACAAAAATAGTCTCACATAACCCTTCATCAAATACAGACAAATCACTGAGAATACTAAAAGACCAGTCATCACGAATATACAGCATCTGACCTCCTCTCACATTCTGACACCTTGTGCGCGAAATACACTTCTTCCCGGGCAGATCTAACATTGTAAGAGGTGTATTAGCAGACAAAAAAGTTCCGCAAACTCCAACAATGTCTATAGGACTAGATGCAAGCAAGAGCTTCAGTTCATTGATTGCACTTTGCAACCCCTGGGCATTTACATGTAACGATCGAATCGGAAAATCACAATATTTTGTTTTATCCGATAGAAAGTCGCCTGAAGAATACTCACATTAAGGTAGATTATTAGACACGAATGCAAGTCAAGAGGAGGAGGATATACACCTTCGAATCAGATTCAGATTCGACGGGAATGAAATTGATAATTATGTATTGCAAAATTGTTTCCTTTTCGTAATTTATTGAAGTGTTTTTGGAATTATGATTAAAAATTATGAATTTTTTTGCTTCAAGATCATGACGTTATATAGTTTTATTGTATTTGAATTATTTATGTAAATATTCATCGATTCACGTTCCACTCTCCAACTCCTAATACTGCTTATATCTTATATTTGTTGCTTTAGTGTGCTACCGATTGATTCCGTTTGTGAAGTTTGAAAGTGAGTTATTACTACCACTACTAGTGTGACGAAGTTAACTATTCTTTCCAACCCAAATTAGCTGTACCTATTGGTTCTAGAATACAGCACAAGAAGTGACTAGACGTTTTTTGTCCAACCTTCAACCATCACTTCCCCCACCCAAGGAAGCACACCAAGATCGGTAAATAAAGGATAATTTTGCCACCTAACGGCAGAATGGCCGCTGGAACTAGGAGGTTCTAAAATGAGCCTTTCAAAATATCCAAGCTGAATGCATCTCCCAATGTTTGCTCGAGAGCATTCTGTCCATAATTCTAACATGTTTGCTTTGCAGCACAAAATGGTGGAAACTGGTATTTTGATTTTGGTGCCATCTTTGTTAAACAGATACAAAAAAATAAATGGTCTCAAAAATATGAAAATATGAAATTCTAAATATGAAAATATTTCTTTATTTATTTCTAACTCGTCTTACAATACAAAAGTACGCAGAGACGGACTACACAGAGAAAACGAAAAAAAAAACAGGAATAAGAGAAAAAAAGAGACACGTCACAACTACCAGAACAATTAATAAAGGACATCTATAAAACACTGAACAACTTTTACACACATATAATTTTGAATCATCACTGCATAGGAGGGGGATACCATGGATGGAAATTGATTTTGCGATTGTGTTTCGAAATACGCTTTGATAGAGCTATTGCTGGGTCGGCTATTTTATTTTCGCGGGTTAATACTGAATTTCGGGTCCACGGGAGTAAATGAAGTAAATATTTTGCAAACTTGAACATACTGAAGGGAGTTTACGTTTATCTGTTCATGAGAAAATCTTCCAAAATGGTTCTGTGTATAAAAAATGTGGTAGTGCTGTTGAACTATATAGTTTAGCGAAGATTATTCGGTTGAAACATTTCTATTTCGGACAACTGAAGCATAAGACGCACCTCATTTTTTTTCAAAGTGGAATATCAGCAGCAAACGGGTTGGACCAATTGGTAGACCAAGATAAACAAGTTTTTCAACTGGCTTTCCTAAAGAACGTCCCAGTTGGACTGACTGTGGGAGACCCAAATTATCCCAATTAAATAGAAGAACCTCAGAAATATCAGAATTAAATTCCAGCCCCAATTTGGAATATTCACTCTCAAGTATGCTGAAGTTTTCTTCGATCCACTGTATTAACCTGCAAAGATCAAGGACATCATCCGCATAACAGAAAAATGTCACGTTTGTTGCTGCCTCAATTCATGAGGATATGCATTTTGATTGAGCGTCTAGGACACACTTGTTAAAAAGAGTAGGCGAAGTAATAGCACCTTGACGCGTACCTTTATAAACAGAAACAAAACTATTTTGATCATTCGGTGGGCTACTGGGAAAAAGAAAGTCTATTTCATGGAGCACGTGTTAGATTAGATGAATTGGAAATTGGCAAATTAAATTAATTTGTAATTTTAATGCATAACTTAAGTCGCGAATATAAATTTTTCAAGCTACGAATAACAGAGGGGTGAACACCTCTTTTTACGTATGAAGGAGCATGGCTCCGTGCACAAATGAATCAAATGCACGCTTAAAACCGTAAGCTACTAGAACGAGACTTTCCTGGGCCAGTTCAGCCTCTACTAGGACATAAGCTGAAACACTGAGGGCATTAACTCAACTCTATTTTATTCTGAAAACCAAACTGGTATGGCGGAAGGCTACAATTCTCCTTTAATTCATCTACAAAAGGCAGCTTAAACAGTTTACAAAATACAGTAGAGTTATTATAGGCCTAATGGTCGAACACCGAATGTTAAATTTGCCTTTCTTGGGGATAGGAAGGACATTAACAATGCAACAAGACGACAGGAATGTAAAAGTATAAAAAATCCCCTGCATGAGCAATCCTAGGTATAACGGGAGCAAAGGGGCTCCATAGATAACATGAAAGGCACTAATATTATCTACACCAAGTGAAGCTTTCCGTTTGAGCTTGGAGACTGCCGTTATCATGGCTTGTCTTATAACAACACAGTTACACAGTGAGACTCCGGGTATACAGATAGAAATTCATCAAGTTTTGATTCATATTTATGCTCTAAAGTAGGATCTGGTACGGCGAATTCATTCGAGAAATGTATTTTCCACTCAGACAGGGGGATATCAGAAGTTTTTGGAGTATTCGAGGATGTGGTGTTAGGGGGAACAAGGGATTTCCAAATGGAATTAGGCCACGTAGAAACTCTAAGTAAGTATGAGTCAACAATGCCTGCACAGTGACGAGCTAGCTCATTTGCAAAAATCTTTTTTTGTATAAAGCGAAATATCATTGAAAACACCCGACCTAGGACGACCATTATCTTTCCAAAAAGAAAACCAAAGCTTCACACGGGAGCACACTTCGGAGAGTTTTGTGTTGTTTGACCAATTTTTGATAAGATATCTTAAATATACAAGTGAAAATTTTTAAAGACAATTCTAAGTGCACCCCTGAAAAGTTATATTATTATTGTATCCCAAACCAAATCAATATGTCGAAATAGTACTGAAAACATAGAAAATCAAATAAATTAGTATTTTTTGAAAAAAAAGAAAGAGCAGTAGGCATCATACAACCCTTGGTCAGTCAGTGGAGAAGGAGCTACACATTCAAGTAGGTCAATGGAGGAGCTCTGGTCGTTGGCCCAGGACTGAGTGACGCGGAGGTCCGCAGTCGACCTAAGTCCTAGTAAGTAAGTTGTACGAAAAGTAACATACCAGCTTTACGTTTTCCCCCTTCACCTGGTAGCATGTTCAGCTCTTCTAAAATACTTCGTTCTTTACCAATACCGAGCATTCGTTTGATCTTGTCACCTCTATCAGGAGCTGGAAATTGTTTTTCAACAAGATTTTGGATGACACCCTTAGCTGTAGATACGAACTCTGTCATGTCTTCTTCTTGATCAATCATTTCTAGGGTTCGAGCCTCACCGGTAGACTGTAGACCAATAACAACACATTTTCCATTCTTTACAGCTTCCCTAAATAGCGAATAAGCACGACTTGAGTTTTTCTTTATCAGTTGGTTACTAAAGTTTTAGAAAAGTCAACAATATTTTTTTAATTTAGAGATCCTAATGACTCAGTTTTCACATAAATTATTTCCCACAGATTTATTTTGACCTTTTTAAAACATTTTGTGTTATTTTAAAGATCCTCCTGTTATCACAGTAGGAATGCTTTTGGATCAATCTCTGAAAGAACTAACCCTAACACCCTTCCACACCTCGCTCCCTCTGTGCAGGTAGGTTTAAAACCTTTTCAAAAGTCAATGAAAATACCAATTATTATTTATTAGTGGTAATCATAACTATACTTATGATAAAGAAATATAAAAACAAAGCTTTAGCGGAGGAAAGATTTTTCTTTGGAGTGAGGTGCTGATCCTCACAGATAATGGCAAGCTTCGACCTAAATAATAGGAACCCCAGTTCATCCTAGTAATTTTTTTTAAATCTCCCTTTGAGGGAGAGGATGTCTTGAGGGAGAGGATGCCTTGAGGGGCAAATCATCTTCTTTATCTACAAGTATGATAGTACTAACAAAAAAAATGGAGGATATTTGCGACGCTAAGGTGGATTAACAATTACTTTTTGATCAAAAAAGACTCAAATTTTACAGAAGGAGAGAAGAGAGAGAGAGTAAGAGTGAGAGAGAGAAATAGCGAGAGAGAGAGAGAGAGAGAGAGCGCGGGCGGGAGAGAGAGAGAGAGAGAGAGAGAGAGAGAGAGAGAGAGAGAGAGATTAATACAGATAAATCAAGCCACATACCTAGCTATTCTTACGGTATGACCAACTTTCGAAGCCATGCACATATATTTAAAAAACCTTTGATGGGCAGACCAAAATTGCGACCAAATGTTTTTTCGAGAGGATTTTTCTTCATCAGGAGGAATCATTATATCAATTGCTTCTTCAAACTTCTTTGTCATGTCAGTCCACTAGTGAAAATAGATTAAATAAATATACGTTGGTAGAAACTACTTTTACAACTTCTGACAATTCACAGCAGCGCCAAGAAGCTCAAGGCCAACAAAGCTGCGCAAGCTCCTCCTACTCGGTTCCGATTTTTTTTTTTTTACCCTTTGCTCCCTCCCTTGGAGTAAAAATTTCCTGTAATTTCAAAATTATCTTTAATTTTTCTGTTTTCCTTAAGTTCCTATTTCCTTTAATTCTCTTCTTATATCCTTTTCCTTTTCTATTCCAAGACATCCTACTTTTCGTTAGGCCCCAACCCGATTGCAAAAAAAAGGCACGATATTCACAACCTATCCGTAAAACACGACCGAATCATCTCAATCTTGCTATAGTTCAAAATTTCTAACCTTTCATTTGTCATTTTCCTTTTTATTTGTTTTCCTTTCCGCAAATCTTCCTTTATAAAGTTATTGGTTTCTCAGACCCAAGAAAATTACGTTTCTGCTTTGAAACTTATGAAAAAGGATAATTCTTTTTTTTTCTTTTTCCATTAGGGCCAAGTTCCCTCTCAAAAATTAAATTTTAGTCATCGGCCCAACCCCCCCCCCCCCATGCAGACTACCCTCAACTTTAGTTTGTTGGAAACTATTCAGTTTGCTTAATTAAACCTAAATTTGTTGGAACTACTTAATTGAATTTAGCTTAGCCAAAAGGTTTAAAAAATCTTGTTTCGCCCTAAAAGCGACATATGTTTCCAATCAATGCAAAATTACGCAATTGAACATTAACAACAACCAAACATTGCCAGGATATATGTAAAACATACCAAATCAACTGATTCGTCGTAAGCTTGAATGAACTTCGGTTTCATTTCGATGTCTTGAATATCAAAGGAAACACCAGCGAATGAAAGCTGTCTGGCTATGTAAACACCTCTGGCTTTCATATCCATTGCCACTAGTTCCATTGCTCCAACTCCTCTGAAAAATAACTCATAAATATCATAAATATGTATATAATAACTATGTATATAACTATAACTATGTATAATAACTAAATATGTATCATAAATAACTCATAAATATCATAAATATCATAAATATCATAAATATCATAAATATGAAAAAAAACTCATAAATATCATTTTCATAAAGCACTTTCTTGTTTAAAAAGAAAGAAAAATGTGATAGCTTTATAACATGAAGCATCTTGAGGTAAGTACCTCCCGAATATTGCGAAGTGTGCTACACATAATTATCGTTACGAATATTTTTTTTTTCTAACATCTACATCAAGAAGATGGGTACACACCAGTAGAGTACATTCAAAAGAATCATATTGAATACTGTCAAGTTTATTCGTAGAACTAATGCCATGATGTACTGTGACGTTAACTGTAGAGGCGAGTTCTAAGACTTACCGAACACCGATCTCCTTTATATTTTCCTCCACCATTTCATACTCTCACTTGTAGTTTATACCAACACACGTCCAAGAAGCTTTATCTCCTATGTGAACAAAGAACTGAAGAATGGAGTAAAAATTAGTCATCAATGATTATCAAATATCGTTGTTAATTATCATTATTAATTTGTTCATTATTTGTCATTACTAGTAAAATAAACTTTAGATAGCCAGAAAATTTACAATCACGTTGTTACAAGTTCAAAAACTTAGCCCCTTTCACTTCCCACAAGCATAGAAGGGGATTATTTTGATTTGATTCCCCTATGGTTAAGATAACAACAAAAAACATTTATCATTTTAGCACCAAGGTTATTGGAATGAAAACTTAGTCTCCTAGGCCCATGTTAGGTCTATTCACACCTGAAAAATGCGTTTTTCCAAGGCTTTTCTTTGATTTGTAGAAACTACGAAGTTTTGGGGGCAGTATTACATTTTCGTCAGTGTCACCACGTTTTGAACCTTGAAAACAAAAAAGCAAAACTAATAAGTTACAGCTGACAGTGTTTTTCGTTGATAAAATTCAGTCAACTAAAAGGACAATTACACCTTCAAACGAAACCCTACGTCTTCTTAAACTATTTAGTGCTTTGGTGCCATGAGTAAAAATTCTTCAGCAGAAAAATTCGTCCAAAAAAATTTTATTCTTTGACCGTCCATGTTTAAAAATTTTAAATGTTTGTCCGAAAAAAAATGTTGCCTTTTCTATGAAAAGCCAGCTTATCGTTACGATCTTACAGCACTGGAATTAAACACCACGTCTCTCCAGATCTTTCCTTGACCTCTAAGTCTGATCTTTTTCCTTAATCTCTTATATATTGTTCAACAACTCCAAGGGGCATTTTTCGTTATATATTAATATACAGTCATATTGAAACGTTTAACTCGTAAAATTCCTTACCTTTTAGAAACACTCATACAATAATTATTCATAATAATATTCACAAATTAAAGTTGCGAAATTGTCATTACCTTCTTTCAATGGCATCCAAGAAATCCCTAGGATCTGGAAAAGAAGTTCCATGCCCCCAAAGCCCTAAGCGACTCATGTAGAACATATTACGAGGCTCAGTGGCACCGGTGGCAGAGGCATAGACGATCCTTGCATTCGGCAAGGCTTCTTGGAGATCACGTACAGTCTTTGCAGTCTTGGTCGGTTTTCCAGATCCAGTAGGCATCAGATTTTTCGCTCGGTGACATTCGTCAAAGACAATCTAAATAATAAAATTTAAATTCTAATTAATTTAATTTCAATTTTATTTACTTAATTAATTTATTATTTAACTGAATTATGTTGTTAGTTTTCATTTAATTTAAAATTAAAAAACATCCATCCCAAAGAGTGTGGGGAACTAGTAAGGTTTCAGCGTCGAAATATATCGCCAGTACCATCCAGCGCTTGGGCTTTCTTTGGGAACGACGTAATTCTTAGGAGATTCCTCCCTGGGGTATGATTTTAGCTCTAGATCCATTCTTAAAGGTTTCATATCTTAATAACAACTTTCCATCAGTAGTTGAATTCCTAATAATTCAACATTATGTTGGAGATTTTGAAAGTCTTAGTTTGAAAACAAAGAATTAGTAATTAGGGATATTCCAATACAAAAATTTGGTATTTGAAAGATTGGTTAATAACCCTGAACTGCAGCAGACTTATACAGGCATGTCTTTATGCTAACTGTATTTTGAGTCGAAATTATTCCTGAAAACACAAGAATACTTAAAGTACAGAGAAACCTTAACTTTAGTAAAATAAAGATAATAATCTCGACTATCCATTATCGCTTTGAAATTGTCCAGCTTTTTTTTTTTTTTTCAAGTCGCCAGACACTGCAGTAAAATTGGCACGGCCTTTTTTTCTACTTTCCCATTAAATCGTCAGATCTTCATTTATTACTAGTTTCCCATACACTTTGACCCATCCTCTTAACGTGACAGTTTTTTCCGCGTGGGGGGGGGTTACTCTTTTTTAAGCCCTTTTTTGGAAGGGTTCCCTGAACTGATCTCAGAGGGACCCCCTCCTCTCTTCCCCGCAATTTACACGCTTTACCAATAATTTACTGAGATTTTCTACTGGTCCGTTTTCTTTCCGCCCCGAAAAGCAGCATAGGGAGGCGTCGAAAACAGGTCTGAACTGATTTTAAGGGTTTCACTCATAGCAGGCTGAAGGAGGATGATTATTTAAGTTTACATGTCCGTGGTATATTGCTTTACAGGCGACATATACTTTGGTAGCAATGCGTGCTCTATTCACAAGCGGATTATCCGGAGAGAGGGGGGGGGGGGAAAATTCCTTCCCCAAACATTCTAAAAAACATTACCTTTAAAAGTGAAAAAGTGTCTGTCAGCTAGTTAGCCAAAAAACTATAAAGACGTAGTGTGAGACTTTTGAGTTCAATTTAACCAGGCTGAACTTAAAGTACGAGTAGTTCAACTCTTTAAAAGTGCAGGAAAACAAATTATAGATCATCTTTCAAACTCTTCGAAATTTGGCAGTTGTTTTGTCAACTAGTGAAATTGTGTTTTGTTCAGTCTAGACTTGTGCTGCTAAACCGTGATAAAAGATACACACGACCAGGCACGTACGCAGGAATTTTTTCCCGAGGGGGGGCAAATCCTTCAAATTCATTATTCTGTGAGAAAAATCAGAAATTTATGGGGGGAAAAACTTGAGATTTCGGGGGGGGGGGGGGAACTTGAGATTTCGGGGGGGGACTTGAAATTTCGGGGGGGGGAGGAAACTTGAGATTTCGGGGGGGGGCTCCTGACCCTGGCCTGCGTACGTCCCTCCACATGACGATACAAAAATAACGAAAATATTTGTGACAATCTGGAAGTGAACGACAATTTATTTTGCAAAGAGGAGTTAGAGACAGTACTAAACGCATTAAAAAATAATAAGGCCTCAGGTGTTGATAGTGTGGTAAATGGGTTTTTAAAATATGGCTATAATGGGTTTTTACATTAAGATTATGAATAAGATTTTTGAAAAAGAGAAAATACATAGCGATTTTAGGAAAACTTTAAACAAATCCCTTTAAAAGTTGAAAAGAGTGGACGGGTAAATATAGAGGCATTGGTTTCTGCAGAACGCAAATTTCTTAGTAAGATTACACTTTTTAAACTTAGAAATGCTGTAGCTAAAGTTTTAAGAAGAGAACAGCGTGGTTTTAGAAAGGGAAGGGGATGCGTCGACCCAAACTTTCACTTTTAGATTAATAATTGAGAAGTGCATGAATCACCAGACCCCTTTAATCCTCAGTTTTGTAAGTTATGAGCAGGCGGTTGATTCAGCCGATAGAACGACTTTAGTGAAGGCCCTATCCTTGTATGGCACACCAGAGTATCCAAAAAAAAACCTTATATTCGAAGTGATTAGTGTTAAGTAAAAGAACAATATTGCAGCAGCTGAAGTAAGAAATGAGGTTAGTAGCTGGTTTGGAATCAAGGAGTTAAGCAGGGTTGTGTTCTATCCCCTATTATAGCGGTGATTTTGATGGAGTTTGTCCTAAAGAACATAGTAAAGGAGAGCATGGAATCAAATGGGAAGATAAAACTCTTCTAGACTTATTATGCAGACGATTTGAATGTCCTCGATAACAATGTTAGTAAAATGCCAGAATTTTTGGAGGTTTTTGAGAGTTAAGAGTGAACTATCAAGAATCGGTTTGAACATTAATGTTAAGAAGACTAAGTCGTTTAGACTAGATACAGATGAAGGTGAAGAGGTGATGTTGGGTAATGAGAAGATCGATCAAGTGGATAGCTGCACTTTCAAGGGTAGCATGATAAGTATGTAGAGAGCAAGATGTAAAAAGCACATTAGCCAAGATCCAGGGTGTTTTTCACAGTTGAATTTTTTTTTAAATAGGAAGATAAATCTGGAAACCAAGAATAGAATATTGGAAGCTACATGAATAACAGTGGTCAAGTATGGTTCTGAAACGTAGGTGCCTCAAAAGACGGAGGAGGATTTACCAGATGTTTACCAATAGAATTGTCTACGGATAGTTTTGGGTATCCATTTGACAACAACAGGCTGTAACAAAATAATGGTGCTATCCCGCTTTCTAGGGCTATAACGAGAAGAAGATTGAGATGGCTAGGACACATTTTACGGATGAAGAATGACAAATTATCAAAGATCTTGCTTTTGGGCCATCCATCTAGGACCCCACATTATTTTGTTTTGGTTTTTATAATTATTTTTGGTTTATTTTATGCGTCCTGTAATCTTTTGTAATTGCTTTTAGATATACAACTACAATGCTTTTGAATGATGTCAATACAATTAGGCTTAAAATTGCACTAGGCCTATCGTCAAATTTACAGGTAGCAAGTGGAAGTTTATCGAAAAACTTTCTATGAAATTTTGTATTTGTATGAAAATACAAATATTCCATCAATCCGGAGGGGCAATTGCCCCTCCAGACTCAAGTTTTCCCCCTCCCTCCCCCCCCCGACCTCAGTTTGCCCCCCAGCTTAAATTTAGTTTCTGCAAAATCTTGTCAACATAAAGATCAGTCTGTAGAATTAAATCACTAAGAGAAACAGGTCAGTTTTTCTTACTGTATCTTTGTCAGTAAGGTACCATAAGAGACATTTTTCAGCTTCTATTATCATTTTCACTTGATTTCAGAAAATTGGCTCCAACTTTGCCCCGCCCAGCAGCTTATTTAAAGTCAATAATAAAAGCTTAACTATGCTATTTACAAGTATGACACTCCTTTGAATTCAAATCATATTGCCACCAATCCATGGCTAATTGGGAAAAAAAACATGACAATTGATAGTCTGAGTGAGAAGCAGAGCTGGTCTTAAACCGAATTTACGACCCAAATTACAATTTGGGTCGACCCAAGTTACTTCCTGATTACGACCCAAATTACTTCCTGATTTCATGCTCCCAAGTCGAAAAGCTGTTGTTTATTATTTGCCATGGTTCAAACGGCAGTTTCATTACTTAGTATGGAAGAATTTGAAGGAAGATTTATGGATAATCTTTAGGAAGAATTTAAAGGAAATTAGAACTTCTCGAAAGGGGTTAAAAAGGGAATCTTTGAATACATTAGGATGGAGGAGGAGCGTGCACAGCTGTGTTGGCCTCGGGCGGCTTGTTGCTAAAACAGCTTTTTAGTAGTTAAATAAATATTCAGGAAGTTTCAGTTTTATCTGGCGCCTTAAAACATCTTCCTGATTCTATATTTCCAAAGAAGCACAATATCTAACTTAATTTATTCAGCATATTTTATATTGCGGTAATTTTAAACAATGGGAACAAGGGTTTGGCATTTCAGCGAGAGAGCAAGGGGCAGGGGAAGGGGGCTTAAATAAATGCCTCGGATTTCAGATTATTTAGCTCAAAGTTTATCTTTCTTCAATCAAAGCGATTAGAAATAACACTAATGAAAAGCTGGGTAAATCAGACAATTTGACAGGTTGGAATCATTAGAGAACTAAAAAGGAATCAAGGCAAGGACATGGCAGTTTCTATCCGGAGGGGGGGGGGAGTGTTCGAAAACAGACAAAATGGTCGGATGTTGATAACCGCGGCACCAAACTATTCAAACAAACCCAATTATATATTTTCCTTATTTTTATATTATTTTATATTATATTTTTTTTATTTATTATTTATATTTTTTCTTATTTTTGTCCTTTATAGTTCCAGCTGCTAATAGTGATTTGAAGTCAATAATAAAAGCTTAGCTCTGCTACTTACAAGTCCATCAAAATCTGGCCCAAGCCATTTTGTGATCATTTTGAAACGAGTGTTATACGTGCCACCGCCAGATGATTCACCAATCAGAGATGCATATGTACTAAATAAGACTCCTTTCTTTATACTTCCATTGGCTGGAGAACGAATATCAGCGTACTTGAGCTAAATAAATAAATAAATCAAAAAGGAAAATTGCCAAATTTAAATTAAATGAAATAGTAAATTAACAACGCTTGTAAAGGATAAAAGGATAAAGATTCTCCAGGGCAGGTGATGGCGCACACGGCATGATGTTTCAGTTGCTAGGTCTTTCAATCTCCAAGGCCTATATTGCCAAGCAGAGCATCACTCCACTATGCTAGCACAGGGTTACCAAAGCCTACACGAACCAAAAATTAGTAATGCCACAAGAATTACTGTCGTGCTCAGTTGAAGTGACACCTTTTGAGAAAAGACCAGCACCAAAGGCGGATGGGTTTAGATTGGCGCTTTGCCATTCCTTCACAATCATAAGTTTCCAAAAGAAAATAGATGGGGCTGATACAGTCTAGATAACCGAAATTTCAAATCCAATTATATAGTAAACAAGATACACTCTGCACTGTAGTGGAACAGTGGGTTGACCTTAGCGTTGTAATACGAGACCCAGAGATCGAACCTTGCCGTCACAGCCAACTGCAGGGACCTTAGTAGTCAAGAAGCGTCGTTAATCCGATTACTTACAAGATATACTCTCATGGGCATGGCCCAAACATCGTATCTTTAAGTCAATCAATTAGTTATAAAATAACAAATACCGTAATAATCAAAATATGGTCACCACAAAAAAAATAATCAACGAGCACAAAAGTTTCGAACACAGTTTTCAAAAATGCATAAGCTACGAATTGTTAGAAGCACGAACAAAACTCGGCACATAGTTTCGATAATAACGCTGGGACCAGGAGTAAACAGGTGTCAGATTTTTAGCTTTCGCAGCCGCCTCTCGGGAGACTTGGAATCTTAGAGGGACCAAGGGAAGCGGGAGCAAGTTCTTGTGATGCGAAGGAGGGTTTGACGAAATTTCATGCACAGTTTTTTTCAAGACGGACAAAAGGAGGTCAAGTCCAAATGCTCTCAGACGAAAAAGAGTAAGGCACTCGTCATTTTTATTTCAATAACATTTTTAATGTTCCCCAGTCAAGGCACGCGTCATGACTAGTGGCGTTTCGAATACCTGATCTGGCACCTAGGATTGAGCGATCGTCCACAGAAGCGTAATGTGCGACGGCTTTCAACTCGGGCTTCTTTTTTTCACCTTAATGCTTATGTTCAGCGTTTCCGACAGTGAATTATTTAAGTCTGAGTTTTAATCAACAAAAAACTGATTATTTTTACACTGGATTTTGTGGAATGCCTACTTGATACAAGGATTTAATCTGATCCCACCTTATTTAACGTGTTTAATGATGATTTAACATAATTTTTTTGTACTTTTTAAGCATCCTTGCTTTACAAATTTTAAATAGCAGCCCAGAAACACTGCCCTTTCTTCAAAAAATCCATTTTATCGTTGATACAGATACACTGTTAAAACACAGCAAGAAAACTGCTACGTCTTTCTAGCCCTTACGTAAATTTTTAGCCCTATTTCTAACGACCGGTCTTAACACATCAGAGAAATGATACCTCTCTTATTTTTCAAACCCGAGTTACCTGTTTTTATTACAAAAGGCGTATGAGGACTTTAAAGCTGCATAAATAACCCTCCTTATCATACCCGTACACGGAAAGATTAAGGGAAATTTTCCCTGCGATGTTTTTCTGAGAGACCATTTCTGGCTCAAACACTTGCTTTCAAGTTTTTTGTCCGACTCGTAAAAACTTAAAAAAAGTCATATAACAAAACTTTGATGTGTTTTTACAAGTCTTTTTGTAAAACTTGTGGAAAAGTGTTTTTACAAGTTACAAGACAGTGTGAACATGAAAGCCTGTCAAATGTGAAAGTACGTATATATTAGCTATTGTCACTTTTGGCTCATATAATATATTAAATGACAATCCGGATCAATTATATCCTCATCACATTGAATTGAGAATGTCCAAAAAAAACACTCTGTGAGCGAGCACTTAAAAAAGAAAATAAAGAAAAATTAAATGAAAAATGTCAAAACTTCGGGAAGGGGGAGGAAGAAGAAGGAGGAGGCGTGGGTCTGAAACCTACTAACGATACCCGTGTAGCTTATTTGTTTAATATTATTAACTATAAAGATTACGAATGCTCTTAAAACACAGAAGTAAGAAGTTAGCAACAACAAAAACTTACCTTATTTAGAGCGTAGACTTTTATTTTATCAGCTCCAATGTCTCTGAGATCTCTTTCTGAATCGATCTTTAAATCAGAGCTGACGGATACCCACAATATTTTCTTCCGTTTTAGAATGTAGTTTTCAAGAACCATTCCAGATATGGTTCTGCCTTTTCCTACACCAGGTCCATCACCTTCACAAAAAAAAAAATTACTTAGATATACCTTAAAAACTTCATACTTTCAAAAAGGTTGCAGTGGTAAACAATATCTAAATTGGATTTGTTAATAGTTTTTTGATAATTACCCTGAGCATTCTTGTTAATTGGATTTGGGCCTGGACTTAGTTAACTGGACTTAGGCCTGGATTTAGGCTAAAATTTTGTTAGTTAGTCGGAAAAATCCAAAAATAACCAAGTTATTTAGAAAATATGGGAAATGTAAAAAACTGGGACTTTTTTCAAATTAGATTTCAAATTAATTCTTTTAGTTGATTTTTGTTCAGGTTAATACACTGCTAAATGAGATACTTCCATATAAAAAGACCCTTTCTTAAAAATGAACGACTTAAATTATACCATGTATTGACTTTGCCCCTTTAATCGATTGAAATATTTTTCATTTTAATTCCAGTTAGGCCTAAAAAAGAAAAAGTAATCCAGGGAAGCTATATCTAGGGTGCAAGATGAGTATATAAAGTATAAAGCATATTTTTGAGCATATTAGCGCAAAGCTATGTCAGTGTTTTGACTATTTTCATAGGCTCTTTTTTTTCTTTAGACCAGGGCACTTCGTATCTAAGGAGTTGTCGTAGAAACTTCAAAAAGGTCTCATTCGATTGGAAATCAGAAGGGCTAGTGCCCTTTTTAATAGTCAAAAGTAATTCGAAGGCAACTAATATTCCTTCCACGCCCACCATTTCCCCAAACACATTTCAATCAAAATTTTGAGATAAAAAAATTACCCTATTTAAAAACATAACAATGTTGTTACTACAGAATAGACAAAAGAAATAAAAACAATACACAAAAACAAATATACAACACATAGAAAGCAAACAAAGAATGAATTTGCCCATAATTCAAACCAGATACAACACAGGACATAATGACATGAAAAAAACCGTTGATGAATCCCCTAACTATTTAAACACGGATACAATTTGGAGAACAATCAGCAATGTGTTCTCTACACTCTAGTAATCGTGTTCGTAGTTTGTCCATTTTCCGTGTAATACCAAATACTCTGTATTTCTCAGCAAAGAAAGTATTCCAGATCCTACACAGAAAGGCCAAGAAAACAGAATATGAAGAAATATTTACGGATTATAAGTAACTCAAACCACATGGTCTATACATGACAAAAAAAAAGGTATATATTTAAAGAATAAGTTAAAACATAACCAAGAAAACTAGGGTGATCTTTGTTTGTTTGAGTATTTCTTCTGCTTTGTTAATGTCCACTTCAAAAAGTTAGTTTATTTTTAGTTCTTTTATCGCTCTGTTTTGTTTTGAACACCGAGGATGCCTTGGCAGAGATCCTTACCAAAATATCTGCTTTTGTCTTTTCGATTCTTTGTTTCCACTGGCAAAGAATATCCTCGTTTTCTTGGTAGTTTTGTAATTGTTTTTTTTTTTTTTTTAAATGGGTAATAAAGTATTCTACCTTGCTAAAAACGAAACTCCCAAAACGACTATGTAGAGCGCAAATTACGCATTGCAAAATTTTCCTAAGCAACACTATCAAACTGCCCATATAATCTGGCAATTATGCCAAGAGTCTTTCAGTTTTCCCTTTGAAGCTTGAATAACCATGGTTTGCGGTAATCAACGTATCTTTATAATCGATTGAATATGACCCGACTAGAAAAAATTCGTTTGTCCTAGAATCAAAATTCAGTTTTAGTTTCAGAACTGAGGGAAATAGTACTGTTTTCCCTCCTTATTGCTAATTCCTTTTCAATTTTAGTGTCACTCACAAAAATAAAACTGTGATTATAAGGCAAGAACTACAATTGACCAATTCCAACAATCTCCAACCAAAACAGGGAGGAGAAAGTAACAGATTCTCCGAACTAAATAAGTAAAAAACTATCTAACTGGGAATATCGGGATACACCTTGCCAAAATAGGGATAGCTGATTCCCCCTTGGGCCGAAGTGTAATATGATCATGGGACCAAGTAGAATTTTGGTAGAAGAATGGCCAGCTAAGAGTAGATATTGGCTGCAGATTGTGTATGATCCCTTTTTAGGGTGGGGGAGGTATAATGGGCGTCTGAGGCCTGAGTTTCAGTCCAGAGTGTATGGGTACATCCAGCATAAAATTAAATTACTCTAAGAAGCAAAAAAAAACTGTTAACACATCATTAAGTTCTTATATACTAAAGAAGTAAGTATATAAATTAGTTTTTTCATCTTTTCCTTAATCATAAGGGAAGAAATAAGGATTAAAGGCAACTAGAGACACAACAAGGAAATACATTAACGAAAAGAACAAGGAAACTATAATGTAATGCACTAGCAAACTTGAATCAGAATTTACCAAAAGATATGAAAATTTTCCGATGAAACACCGTTTCTGGGGTAGGTTTGTCGATGATGTTATTTCTCTGTGGGAGCATGGAGGAGAGTCACTTAACTCCTTCTTAACTCATCTAAACACTTTTGACTCTAACCTTCAGTTCACTATAGAACTAGAACATAACCACAAACTTCCTTTCCTAGATGTTTTAATTTTCAATAAGTCTCCTGGCCTTGAATTTTCTATTTATAGAAAGCCTACGCATAACGATAGGTATTTGCATTTTTCCTCCAACCACTCTCCCTGCATAAAAAGAGGAGTTGTTATTTCTTTGGTTGACCGAGTAAAAAGAATATACTCAGAGCCTCACATAGACTCAGAATTGAACTATATTAAGGACATTTTATTTTGCAATGGCTACCCTATAAAATTACTTGAGACCATTATAGACAGAAGACGAAAAAAGGCAGAGGGGAGTGCATCAGGTCCACAAGCCCCAACAGATAACGTCCCATTGGTAGATGATAATAAACTTTTCACTTTTATACCCTACATTCCAAAATTGAGTGACAAATTGAAAAGAATCCTTAAAAAACATAAACTTAAAGTCGCCTTTAAAAATTCAAATATTACACAGAACTTTTTTAACAACGGCAAAGATAAAACCATCCCCATTCTGGGTAGTGGTGTTTATAGAATTCCTTGTTCTTCTGGCTGTTTTTATGTTGGTAGAACCCAACATCAATTGGGGGAGAGGTTATCTGAGCACAAGTCCTTCAATCGACAAGGCAATGAGGTTACGCCAAAGGCCTGAGGTTTTTGATTCCGCCTTGGCGCAACATGTGTACGAGAATCCACACCATTTCATTTTGTTTGACAAGGCCTCTATTGTTGCCCCCGTTAAAGGTCGCACGCAAGTTTTCAGGGAGGCAGTTGAAATAAAAAAAGCACATTCACCAAAAGATAGCTTTTAATAGAGACACCGGAGAAACTTTTCTAAGTCCCATTTATGACAAAATTATTAATTCTGATCGTTTTTACATACATCCACAAAATTATATTGTGCAATTGAATAGAGTCTCCGATAACAATCAAACTGGAAAGCGATCAGCCTTTAAAAGTGCTTTACGCAAAATGAAATTCTGAAATCCCATTTAGACTTGTGTTTTTTATTCAGTTACCCTTTCACCGTTACTAGGAAAGGGTCGTCCAATTTTAGTTTGGTGTTTTTATTTTAAGGTTTGGTTTTTATATTTTTATCAGTTTTATTCTGCACTGAGGACGGTCAAGCGGAGGTCTTGACCGAAATATTTGCATAATTTTTCAATTTTTTCACTGGCTATTAATTGTCCTCGTTTCCTTTCTTCGCGATTTTTTGTTTAACAATCTTCGGCAATCTGTCATTCTTCAGCCGCGCAACGTGCCCTAGCCACCTCAGCCTGTCTTTCATTATAGCCCTAGAGATCAGTATTGAACCACATTTTTCGTATAGCCTATTGTTTGACATACGGTCAGCCGGGTACCCAGAACAATCCTTAAGCGATTTCTCTGGAAAACATCTAGCAAATCTTCATCCACCGCACTGCCTGCTTTATCGTTAGCTTTCTTTGAAAAAAAAAAAATTCTCTTTTATAGAGAATTCTTCTCTAAGCAAGTTAAGGAAAAATTAAAATTATGCTCTCTTGAGGTAAAACTCATCTTCAAAGATAATTCGAAAAAAAAAGAAACAAAAAATTCGAGAAATAACTCCAAGAAAAACAAAAAAAAATCTCCATCCATAGACAAGGACTTGATTTTACTTTTCATTTCTTTCTTTTCACTTTTTTTAGGGTTCTCAGTCGTTTCAACACTGTTTTCATATCCTTAATCTGAATAACATTGTATTTATTATCAGGGTTCATACCTCCGATCACTCCGATCAAAGTAAATACCTCCGATCACTTTGACTCTTAAAAAGAGCACTAGAGCGTCTGACACCCAATCCAATGAGCCCCCTCCAAAGTTTATGTGACCATACTTTCTATAAAAACCGTATATGCCCCCCAGGGCATAGCTTACAACCCCTGCCCTGAGGGCTGGGGGGATTCGTTATCCTCAAAGACATAATTTCCAGACCTTTAAAATTTACCTCCAAAAGATGTGTAAAGTAAAAGATATTTTACTTTACAGTCTACAACAATCAAAAAAGAAAACATCTTTACACCCATGTCTACTAGGATAAGCTATAAGAAACTAATACTTTTTTTGTAGCATTAAGGATCTTTTCTTGAGTCCTCTGTAGGTTATAGGGACTTCAGCCTCAAATATCCTTTTACCCGTACATTTACACCGTATTACCAATAAAAAAGTAGTGTGCTAGCAGCTCACCAAGTAAAAAACCGGCTCTTTTGCCGTTGGGGAGTCGTTTTTCATGTTTCTGACAAGCGTAAGTGATTGCTTCAAGCTGAAGGGCAGACAGTTTTCGCTCCTCAATAACATCATAAGGAAGAGATAACTTGTAAGTAACATCAGGGGGTTCAACACTTGCAAGACTTGCTGTCTCAACAACAGGATCTGGGTGTCTGTGTCCAAGTTTAACTGAAATAAAAAAAAAGTTCAAAATAAGTTCAAAATTCAATATCAATGTGGTCAGTTTTTTTTTGTATTTAAAACCCCCATTTTGTTCGTTTCTTCCTTATGTTACATTTCTTATTATTTAGATTATACTGTTTAATTATTCCTGTGTATACTGAAGATAGGGGGGGAGGGGAACGATCACTCGGAAAGACCCGGTTTGCTTGATAAATGCACAAATATTGACCTAAAATACTTGTATCGTGTTTGTCCCTACCTGCTTCAATGTTGTTACGCATGTTACGTAACAGACTTGTGTTGTTGAGACAACAAAAGTCTCAACAACAGGATCTGGGTGTCTGTGTTTAAGTTTAACTGAAAAAAAAGAAAAAAAACTCTATTAAGCAGGCAAGATCACAAATTCAATATCAATGTGGTCACAAGTGTGAGGCTGAAGATACAAGGTTAGACACAGGAGGCCCAAGGCATGTAAGGCAGTCCTAGGCATAAGGCCTCATACTTACTAATAGTAGGAACACATCCAGAAGATTCCCCCCATCCCAGAAAAATACACCCTAAAACGTGCTTTTAGCTCCCTATCCCTTTAACCCCTCAAATCCAAGGGAATACCTTCATACAACAACCCAAAGAGTCGGGCATGTGTGCGCTGCTCCTAGGATAAAACTGTTACTTTTGCTCATTTGGGCTTTTTCTTTGCTTTTATGCGAAATGCTGAAAATTTTTGTTGTAAGATATCCCCCGCGCTTACAGTACCATATTTATTATTCAATAAACCGGGTCCTATTCTTAGTAACATTTTGTAACATGCGTAACAACATTGAAGCAGGTAGGGAAAAACACGAAAAAATAATTTTAGGTCAATATTTGTGCATTTATCAAACAAACGGGGTTCTTTCTGAGTGATCGTCCCCTCCCCCCTATCCCCAGTATACGCAGGAATAATTAAACAGTATAACCTAAATAATAAGAAATGTAGTATAAAAAAGAAACGATCAAAAATTGAGGTTTTTAAATACAAAAAAAAAAATCGAAAGGACAACCGTCTCATTTCTTACGTGAATAAAATCCAAAAACTCTTTAACTGCCGCAGAGACAGTTCCTAAAAAACGGACAGTTCCGAAACCAAACATACTCAAGAAGTGAAGTTCGGTTAATCTAATGAAAGATACCAAAATATGACGAAAATATAATACTTTAGTTTATATAACAATATAATTTGGGGTATATGTTTCGCATTAGGGGGGGGGGGGAGGGGATAGAGTAACGTAGCCTAACATTACCAAACTGCAACATTACCGAACTAACATAGCAAATTACATTAAATTTCTAATACACTCAACTAAGACCTGGCCAAGCAATCAATTAGCATATTAACTAAGGTGGAAAGTGACTCCACAAATATGAAATCGAAGCCATTCCAACATACTGAAAAAAAAATTAAATAAAAATTAGCCTAAAAAGATTCGCTAATTGAGGGGAAAACTAGAAAGAAATCCTAGTCCTAAAATCCTAATCCTAACCCTAAAAAAGCATACAAAACGCATCAAAATTTGTTTATATAATATAACATTAATATAATATAGATTTATTACGTGCCAAAACTGTAAGAGATACAATGGGCAGCAGAGTATAAAAAAGTGAAAAAATGAAAAAAAAGAAAAAAAAAGACAAACAACAAAGTACGGTTTAACACGAAGACATACAATGAAATGGGCCCTCAACATTGACATTGAAATAACACATTCAACTCAAGTCTGTTACCCAAGGATGACCTAGAGTCATGAACTTTTAATGAAAACTCGCTACTCTGGCAGGAACTGCCAAGGCAGGGTCTATCAATCCAAATCTACTGATCAAATACCGGTTTTTGGACCATGGTGGTAGTCCAAGCAGATACTTAGCATATTTAAAATAAATCGTGCGTAACTTTTTCTTCTCTGTCTGTGTGAAGCAATTCCAAAACGAAGAGATGTAGAGAAAATTCGGTAAAGCAAATGCATAATACAATCGGGCTAAAATTTCACGACTAAATCTCGCCTTGCTCGGGACAAGCTTTCCATATGCAGAACGAACTTTTCTAAGGGTATCAGCGATAATAAGTACGCGTGGGGCCTTGAGTGACGTACCGATCGGGACTCCAAGGTAAGTAAGTGATGGAACAGGTTTGATTTCCGTATTATCTAGCATAACGCATATGTCCTCAGTCGACACTTTATAAATGAAAAATAACAATTCAGTTTTCGATGGATTAAATGTATGGCCGACACGAGCATATTCTACCTTTAATGCACTAAAACAACTCTTTATTCCATTCAGGGTTCTACTATAAATCTGGTGAATTTACTGCTCCTTGCCTAATACCCTTTTTCACTGGTATATCAATTTCTAAAAGCATATCACAATCCCAACCAGGACACTTTATCCTAACACGAAGATTACTATACATTGAATCAAGGGGTTCGATGACCGAATTTTCTACGCCTCTCTCTGCTGCAGAAAGTAAAATATGTTCGTGGATAGACGAATCGAAAGCACAGGCAAGATCATGGGCTGCTAAAACTAAAGAATCGTTGTCATTCTCAGCGTCAGTCAGTATAGACACCAGCGAGTAAAGGGCATGATCACATCCATATACGTATTCGTTACTTTTTTACGAGTCGCACACAAATTTCAAGAGGGGGGGGGGGGCCTGTACCCCCTGGATATGGCCCTGAACCACGAAAATGGATCATCAATGTGACAGATTTGTGAGACGATCAAGGGATAATAGAATAAATACCTAACAACCATAATAGCAAGTCATTCGACAATATCTACGATTTGCACAAAATCCAAAAACTCTTTAACTGCCATCGAGGCAGTGCAGTGACTCACTTCTCTATTGGTTTTTTAGGTATTTGGTTTTAATTCTCCTAATTTTGACTTTTACTCATTTTTATTCATCTTTTAATTTTGGTTTTGATTGGTTTGCTTTTTCACATTGACTCTCTGCGTTTGTTTTTGGTTTTTTCTTTGCCCCTTTTTGGCATTTTCTTTAAATATTTTTTATTCGCACTGAAGAAGAGAAACAGTTGTCCTTCCAAGATATTCCTTTTGTATTTTTTCAATATTTTCGTTTGACCTTAAAAAACCCCATTTTCGTTTGTTTCTTTTTTATATTATTGCAGGACAATGTGGTTTAATAAGGAATGTAACGCAATGTGCCAGCATCATTTTTTAAGCACTAAATTTTTTATCAAAATAACTATATAGTTTTAAATACACAGTATGCTTTGTAATCCCAACTAAAACACTTAGTTTAAAAAAAAATCGTTTTAAGGTTACTAAACTATTAGTAAATATATAGAGCAAAAAGGAGGCATGTGTTCGAAAAACTCAAAGTGATTCAACGAGGCTGGTTATTGTAGTGACCGGTATAACTAATCAGAAAAAAAAAAAATATATAGTAGCCTAGGTCTCGTTTTTGTTGAGCTGGTCTGAAATTACTACTATACACAACAGATTAAGCCATAAGATTAACCCATACATAATATCTGAAACCCATAAGATGGTCATAATTACACACATTCAAAGATGACACTCTTGTAATTTCGTTTTTAGCTATATTTTTGACTACTTTTATTTTAGTTGTTTTTTACCTAATGTAAATTTCTGATTTAGAAAGATCAGATTAATGGCAAGATTGTCTTTCTGATAAAATTCGAAGCACAGTGCGTTTATGTCTTTATAACTTTCCTTTATCTTAACTTTCCTTTCATTATAGCCTAATGTGGGATAAAGCCATATTTTTTGTATAGCTTACTGTTTGATCTACGGTTAGTCACACCAGTACCTAAAACTGTTCTTTGGAATTTTGATTTTTTTTTTTTTTGGATTTTTGGAATTTGTGTTTGGATTTAATTCTCGTATCACACATACTTTTAGAAATCTTGTGTTTTTTTTTCAAAAAAGACAACTCACAAAAACAACCTTTCCTTCTAGTACTACTACAACTAATAAGTTAATACAGCACCAAGCCGCCTGAGACCAACACCAGCTGCGCACCCTACTTCTCTACTGCAATCTATTCAAAGCTTTACTTTTTAGTCCCGCCAATGAAGTTCAAAATTCATTTTAATCCTTTCTAGCGACTTACTCCCATCTCATTTGGGCATGACCCCAGATGGATGGCCACAACACAAGATTTTTGACAATCCATCATCCTTTATTTATAAAACACAACCTAGCCCATCTTAACTTTCCTTTCATTATAGCCTAATGTGGGATAAAGCCATATTTTTTGTATAGCTTACTGTTTGATCTACGGTTAGTCACACCAGTACCTAAAACTGTTCTTTGGAATTTGGATTTTTTTTTTTTTTTTTGGATTTTTGTAATTTGTTTTTGGGTTTAATTCTCTGGAATTTCATCAAGCATATCTTCGTTAAAGCGACCACGTTTCAGAGCAATATTTGATCACTGTCTAATCTTCATTAGAAGATTTACCCAGCTGCCTGAAAACACCCTGTGCCTTGATTATTCTACTCTTTATATCTTTATTGCATCAGCAATCTTTACTGACAAAATACTATTACTACTAACTCACTGCAGCACCAAGCTGCCTGAGGTAAACACAGCTACACACGCTCTTCTTTCATTCCAATCTATTCAAAGCCTCTCTCTTAAACCCTCCCCCAAAGAATTTCCCATTTCCCTTAAATCTTTCCTTACGACATCCTCCCACTCCATTTGGGAAAGACCTGCTTTTCGTTTAGCCTTAGACGGTTGACCGACAAGGACAATCTTTTACAATATATCATCCTTCATCCGCAGAATGTTTCCTAGGCATCTCATCCTTTCTCTCATTGTATCACTAGAAAGCGGGATTGAACCATCATTTTTGGACAATTTTAAAGTTTGATGCTAATAAGCAAACAAACTAATTTACTAATAAAATGCTACCCAAGTAAGAGGAGCTGTTCACTTGATTGGTTTTCTTGTTACCTAACACCCCTTCTTCCTAGTCTTCTTCTTTTATTTTTCTTCCTTTTTCTTCTTCTTTTATTTTTCTTCCTTTTTCTTCTTCTTTTATTTTTCTTCCTTTTTCTTCTTCTTTTAATTTTTTTCCTAGCCTTCTTTAAACTTATTTTAAAACCTATTTTTACATCCTTAACTTTCAGAGCCTCCAATTTTCATTCATTTCACTAGGATTTTCATCAAGGATACTCAAATCATCACCCTAACCTAAGTCTAGGAGAATGCACTCTCTCATCAGTTATCACGCTCTCCTACAGCAGTTGCACTGTTTCTTAGGACAATGCTCGTGAAAATAATCTGTTTTAACAAAGATAGGAAACAACCCTTACTAACACCTGATTCCACACAAAACTTACAATTACCATCATTTATTATCTTAACTGTAGAATATAATTCTCGTTAATACAGCTAATACAAAGATGGGACATTCAGCAAAACATTTCACTTAGCTGAATCAAATGCCTGTTCATGATCTATAAAATTGAGGACTAAAGGGGTTTGATGATTCAGACACTTCCCAATTTTCCCAGGACATCAGACACTCCCCAGGGCCGTATCCAGAGGGGGTACCCAGTTTGAACCACCCTTCTGACATTCATATCCGATTCGTAGGTCTACAAAATTAACTAAAATACAGATAAGACATATTTGTTGCGTTTTAAGCATTATTCCAAGTACCTCATCCTCATCAATAAGGTCCTCCTCATCTCCTTGTTCAACAATCATCTGGGGCAAATTCGGTCTCATTATCACAACACACGGTCTCACTATTTGTCCAGGTCTAATAAAATTTTTTAAATAAAACTGAGACAAAACAGAGACTCGATAAATAATCAAATTTATTGTTTCTAATCAAATTCATCAAATAAAAATTTGATGAACTCACTCCCTCCTCTTCCTTGAATTATACTGTTCGTGACATAGAACTTCATATATTTCTTAATTTAACAAATAGCATCATGCTAAGTAATTTCCTTTCTATGGAAATCAAGCTAATACCTCTGTGATCACTACACTCATACATATCAACTTTTTTATAAAGGGTATAATAATCAATCACACTGCTCACCAGAGATTCGAATCCTTCATTCTACAAAGCCCCAGGCTTTCCCTTAGTCAGATGTAAATAGATTCAAAAAGGGAAAAAAGAGAAAGGCTTACGTTTTGCAGGCATATAATCCGAAAAAGTATCTGTCACTCCAAGTTCCTCATCAGCATCAATAAGCTCCTCCTCATCTCCTTGTTCAACAATCATCTGGGGCAAATTCGGTCTCATTGTCACAACACCCGGTCTCACTATTTGTCCAGGTCTAATCACGTGACCCGACCGAATGATAACTTGACCAGGACGAAATACCTGTCCTTGTTGGAGAACATGATGAGGTCCTTGAGTTCTGATCACTTGTTGAGAGGGACCTGAAACTCTCGGCATTACTCCCCCTTTTGGTAATACTGTGATTGTAGCGATGCCTTGGCTTTTCACTAAAAGAAACATAGAAACAGATGGATTTCAAACACTTATTTTTCAATAATAATGAAGAAAATATAGTAAAAGCATAACATCACAGTTGCAGCGGTAGCTGCAACCTATTAAAGAACGAATCACAATCCATAGTAATCAGAAATTAAAAAAAAACTCGTAAAAAACACTTGCGATTTCTAACTGATTTCAGAAATCAACTAGAATATTTCTCCAGAAAAAGATGGCCCCTGAAATTCCAAATAGTTTTTTAGGAAATGACGTTAAAATTTCAAACAGTTCGTGGTAACGAACTGTAAGTAAGGAGCGACCCGGCTCAATGGTAACCGAAACTCTAGAAAACGGGTTTTTAATACCAATAGATATATCAAAAGAATCAAAAGTAAATGCTGATTTTAAATATATAAGTTTCATTAAGTTTATTGCTACCCATCAAAAGATACGCAACTGAAAAAATTTTGCCGATTTTCCAAAAAAGGTGGAAAGACCCCCTAAAAGTTATAGAACCTTCATGAAAATCACACCATGATATTCAGAGTATCAGAGAACCCTACTGTAGAGTTTTCAAGCTCCTATCTGCAAAAATGTGGAATTTTAAGTTTTTTGCCAGAAGAAAGATCACGGATGCGTGTTTATTTGTTTGTTTGTTTGTTTGTTTTTTTTTCCCCAGGGGTGATTGTATCGACCCAGTGGTCCTAGAATATCGTGGAAGGGCTCATTCGAACGGAAATTAAAAGTTCTAGTGCCCTTCTTAAGTGACCAAAAAAATGGAGGGCAACTAGGCCCCCTACCACGCTTATTTTTTTTCCCAAAGTCACCCGATCAAAATTTTGAGATAGCCATTTTGTTCAGCATGGTCGAAAATATGATAAATATGTCTTTTAGGATGACTTAATCCCCCCAAGTTCCCAGAGGGAGGGCTAAAAGTTATGAACTTTACCCAATGTTAACATATAGTATTGGTTACTGGGAAGTATACAGAAGTTTTCAGGAGGTTTTTTTTCTAGTAGTGGGAGGGAAGGGTGGGTCGGTGGTTATGTTGGAGGATCTGTTCATGAAGGAAGTTTTCATGGGGGAAGGGAAATTGCCATGAAGGGGGCGCCGGACTTGCCAGCATTATTTATTGGTTATTGGGAAGCATACAACCATTTTCAGGAAGGATTTTTTCTGGAGGAGGGGGTAGAGGAGGGGGTTACTCTGGAGAATATTTCCGTGGAGGATGTTTCTTTGGGGTAAGGGACATTTCTATGAAGGGGGCGCCGGATTTCCAAGCATTATTTAAGAAACGATCAGAATTAAATAAAAAAAAACAAGTTTTTTCAACTGAAATGTAAGAAGGAATATTAGAACTTAAAACGAACAGAAATTATAACGTATGTGAGGGGGTTTTCCCCCAAGTCAATACCTCGCTCTTTACGCTACAGTTTTTTTTAGTGCTTTCAAAAGAGCTATCTATTCTAATTAAACGGCCTTTGCGATTCAGGGGTTTGTGAATCAAAATTTTTTTTAACTTTTAACGTAAAGAGCGTGGTATTGACTAAGGGGAGAACCCCTTCATATACGTAATAACATATACGTAATAAAAAAACAATAAAAAAACAAGCAATACGGGTCAATAGTAATCGAAACTTTTAAAAACGGAATTTTGATGTCAATATATGTATCAAAAGAATGTGTTTATAATGCTGATCCTAAATATATAAAATTTATTAACTTTAGCATTACTCATCAAAGGCTACAAGCCTGAGGAAATTTTCTCGATCTTTTAAAGAGAGGGGAAACATCCCCTACAAGTGAAGAAATTTCAATGAAAATCATGCCTTCAGATTCAGAATATTAGACGACCCTAGTTCATATGTTTCAAGCTCATATCTGCAAAAACCTGCAACTTTGTATTTTTTGCCAGAAGAAAAATATACGAATATAGAAGTTAGTTACGTAAGTTAATTTGTAAAGAGATCCATTTAACAAAAGAAAAGTAAAATTTTTATACAAATAAAAGCTGCATTAAATAAAAAACGACCAGAAATTAAATAAAAAAAACAAGTTTTTTAAACTGAAAGTAAGGAGCGACATTAAAACTTAAAACGAACAGAAATTATTCCGTATATGAAAAGGGCTGTCCCCTCCTCAACGCCTCGCTCTTTTCGCTAAAGTTTGACTCTGTCTCACAACTTTATTTTTTTAAACAATAAAAAAATTTAGCTTAAATAGCCCGGCGTTGAGGAGGGGACAGCCCCTTTCATATACGGAATAATTTCTGTTCGTTTTAAGTTTTAATGTCGCTCCTTACTTTCAGTTTAAAAAACTTGTTTTTTTTATTTAATTCAGAAAGGATTGATAGGGAAAATATGGATCCAGGGAAATGCTCCCTCTCGCTGTTCCGCCTTTGAGCAAGTAAGTATTTGACATGATATTTATGACAAAAAAGCCACCACATCGGAGAAACAAACAAAATAATAAAAGAGTAATTAATAAATAAATGCCTTGTCAAAATAAACAGATTTACATAAAAACTACCCTGCAATTTTTAATGCGCTCTGTGCTTAACTCGAAAAGTCTCCCCAGTAGCTTAATAGTATTATGTAAATGTAATTTTGACTTCCTACTATAAATATTCTCATTGTAATAGTGGACCCGTCGTCCCCTTAGCATCACAATTAAATGCATAGTCCACATATATTATTCCAAATGAGAGGATACTCGAAATTCAACCCCTTCTCCACACTGATGGGAAGATGACGCTGTGTGGGGTTAAATTTTCTTATTTTCAGCACAAAAAAGCATGAATCACTATTTTCCTGGGGCATTATCTCTTTTGTCACTTAAAAAGGGCACTAGAACTAAGCACCCCTGGGAAAAAACGCAAACGCACAAATTTCTCATAAAAGAAAGCAAAATGCAGTGTTATTGCACATAGGAGATTGAAACCTGGGTAATAGGGTTTCTGGGTATGCTGAATATGATACTATGATGATTTGAGGGGTGTTTCACCTCTTTTCTTAAATTTCTCAAATTTTTAGCTCTTTGAATCCATGGTTTCAAAATACGAGTCTTATACTGGTAGCTTTTTATGGAGTGTTTTAAGTTTGTAGATTATATATTTTTGGAGTCACTATAGAAACTAGATTTCTTTAATAAATCTTGTTGGGGATCCACCCCTGTTTCTTTTCCTTTCAGATAGATGACCTATTTTCGTTTCTTTAATTATATTTGCTTATAGCATAATTTCAAAAGACAGGTTAAACTCCCGTTAATCAGCGATAGGGGTTTTGCAGTAGGTAAGCCGTGAAGCAAGGTTATTTTTACTTCCTGGTTTGGGAGTCATTGAAAGATAAATCTAAGAGGTAAAATTGGGTTTGAATGAGGAGGTAGCTGATTGGCTGGGCCAAGTGACGGTCCACCCATACAAACAGTGCTGTACAAATTATTATTATGTTGTAGTCCGCGTTCTGACCCCAGTCGGGGATATATGTATTTGTGACCCTTTTGGAAGAATACAAGTAAGGCACCTTCTAAAAACTGCGCACTATTTTCCTTAGGAATGGCAGGGTAGGAATGGAGGTACAAGGTACCGTCAGTGTTACATTAACAGAGAGGTTTGCTACCTCCCAAGAGAGAGCAGAGATTTTCTGGCCGTAACCCAAGGCGGGTACATTTGGCTTTAGAAAGTGGCCATTTGACCACTCGATCGCGTTATCATACCCTGGGACAGGGTATACTGTAAATAGGGTAGTACCAAACCCGATATTTGCAGAACCGTTGGGGTAAGAGCGGGAATCTCACTAACATTTGGGCCGACAAGGGGTTCTCCCCTTCGAGTAAGTGGCATAGCAACCTTTTTTGCCTTTAAAAGTGGTGACCCCGCACATAAACCCCAATAAATCTATTGTTACGAAACTTTCGTTTTTTAAAGTTTCGGTTACTACTGACACAAGTTGTTCTTTACTTGCAGATCGGTGCTATAAACCTTCTGATTACAGATAAAAAGTGCTGATAACAGTTTGAATGCTTTCCCTTCAATTTTATTTAATGAATTGTCTGATAGGGTTTGAGGATTTCAGACTAATTAACATATTCCAAGTAAATCCTCTCAGTAGAATAAGTTCGTGGCGTCTTTCATTGCATCAACTTCAATTTTATTTCTTTACAGTTGACTTTAATAGTAAAATGCATATATTTGGTATGAATGAGAAATATTTATGGTGTTTTTAACTAGTAAAAAATTATTTATACTGGAAGCTAACATCTACATTTAATGCTTTGAAAGCACTATGGGCCATGACCACAAAAAGGAACGAAAAAAAACACCCACACACATTCAAGATTATTTCCAGCACTAATCCTTCTCCCATCCCCTACAAGAATATTTCTCTATGTGTCATTCCCAATTAAATATGTTTTACTAGCGTTTTTATTGATTATATACATCCACAGAAGGGGCTAGAGAGGTTGTACGTGCTCCAAGTCATGCAAGCCCAAATACAAAGCAAGAGCAAGTCTACAACACAAAAAAGTGACAGTGTTCAGAACACACTTTTTTTTAAACCTATGAACTCAACACCAATCCGCAATATTATTTTTATAGGCTTCTGCCCTTTGAACAAATTCCGATGGCGTCTCTACTTAAAGATTGTAAGCAAACTTTGAAGTCTTTAAGCAAACTTAAGTGATTAAAAGAATGAAAATACAATAATTAGGCATCTAAAAATAATTTACATTGACAAATTTCTGAGGCATCTCTATCTGAAGATTTTTAGTAAACTTTAAAGTTTCTAAGTCAGCTTGAGGCAATAAGACAATGAACGAATTGCAAAATAACTAGCATTGACAAAATCTGTGACATCTCTATCTGAAAACTTTAGCAAACTTTAAAGTCTTTGCGTGAGCTTAAGTCAATAAGACAGTGAACGCAAAGCATTATTTGAGTATCTAAAATTAGCTTACACTGAGAAAGCAGGTTTGTTCCTTTTAAGCCACTATTTTGATCCACAGGGACAATAATTGGCTTCCCAATGCCGGATGGCATTGCTGGACGCGTTGGAGCCTTTGTGACAACAGAATCTGCAAAGAAAATTAAGAATAGACTAAATTTCATGTCTCTTCCTAGGGGGAGAGAATAAATCCTCAACTTTTAATGAAGCATCCAAGAACGCACTACCCCTAAGTAATATTTTGCAAAAAGACTACAAAATGCACAACAATCCAGATTTGAGGGTCTAGTAATGCATTTCAGAGGTCAAAATTGGAGAGGTGAATCTTCAGGCCCAACAATTTATTTTTGGGGGAGGGGGTTTTCTAGCCAATATCAAGAGATATTGATATTGGCTAGCTACGTCTTTTTACAGTCCAGCTACGTCTTTTTTTTTGCAAAAAAAAAACGATTGACTGCTTGAACATCACATATTAGGGTCTAAAAAGCATTTCAAAGGAAAAATTGGAATTGGAGCCTACTAATTTTTCCAGGAGGTTGAGGGTCATTTCAGCTAATGTTGAGGAAATATCCTCCCCCTGTTGACAGGTATGTTCACTTTTAAACAATTTTAAACAGCCACAATCTACAATTCAATCATAACAGAAATTAACAGTAATGGATCATAATATATGAGAAGTATGGTATATATTTACTAATAAGATTCATACTTTTTAAGTTCATTGCTTGTGCTTACAATAAGACTAATTTAAATGAAAAAATGAAATATAATGTAAACTAGAACATTCTTTAGGATAGACAGCAAAGGAGAGAGAGAGAGGGGGGCCAATATGCTATAAACTTACATTTCACACCCACTGAATAACTGACAGAGAGAAGAGATAGGGAGAGATGGATAGGGAGAGAGAGAGGGAAAGGGGGAGGAATAGAGAATGGAGAGAGAGGGAGAGAGAAATAAATAGAGAGAACGAAACAGAAACACAAAGAAAAAGAGAGAGGTGGGAGAGAGAAAGAATTACCTGATACGCAAGCCACTTTCCTTTCTGTTCCAATGCTCTGTGTCAGACTGGCTAATGCATCTAGGGTGAGGCCACCACCTATGAGAAAAGAACAAGATTAAAACTGCAAAGTCTGCATACAATTTACCTTAGGCTCACAACAGAATAACTTAACTAGATTTACAATAAGGCAGAAGAGAATCTAATTCTGAAACCCTTACAGACAAAATATAGCTCATGCTACCATATAAATAATAAACAAACAAAACACAACAAACTATAGGTCTTCAAGGCATGAAGATAAGGGAAATTAAAAGAAATGTAAAATAAGTAGGCTCAATTAAAATAAATTTAAAAATCGAAACGAAAATTTAAAAAAAAAACACGCACGAGAAAAAGAAGAAAAGGAAGTGCTAAACTGAAAATCAAAGCAGCAAAGAGCTAAACTGCTCACTTTTGTGAACAATTTAAGCATTCCTTTTTTTATTAGTTGTATATGACATCTTTTAAGAGTGTACATGACATTTGCCTGGGAAGGGTGTATCGCGACGTATGGTATTGGACAACCCCGGGTTTTCAAAAGTGAGTAAGACCCAAAAACCTCGATTGGTTGCTACAGAAAGAGGCAAAGTTGGTGAGCACTTTGATGTAGGGACTTGGGTCGAAAGCACAGGATAGGTCGATATGGCGAGCTACTGTGGCTGCCATATGTGCCATTAAACGTGGGAAGAACTAAGCTAAGTAAGAATTTTACAGATACCAGAGACAATTACCTGATTGTTGTTGAGCCTTTTTGGAAATGCATATGGAATGTATATTTTTTTTATTTTTTTTTTGTTAGACAAAAATATGCATGGTTACTAATATCCATGAAAGAAGTAATTATCAAGTTCAATGAAAATCCAACGCCAAGGATGTCACAATGACATTATTTTTGATGATTTTACATGGAACAGAAATCCTCCATCAATCTATTCAATGCAGCCTTAGAGGAAAGGTCCTAAGTTACATAAATGGTCCATTGTTCCTAGAATATTTTAGATAAGGTGGATAGGTTCCAACTCATTGAAATCAGTCATGTAAGTAATATTATCAATTTAAATGACTGTAGGGCAAAAAAAACTGGATTTTTATGCTACCATTTTTTAATCATTCGCGTTCCAGGGAAGACAAGAACTCTGGACAAGTGTTACAAGGAGGTAAAATCACCTAAAAAAATACTGACCAATGCTAAAAAGCTAAGGGAGGATTTTAGCCTCTCTATTATCATTTTATTTGGTATTGTGTTCATGCTTATATATTTTTCTCTTTTTTACTTTTGACTACAAAATAACATCAGTCTTTTTAGACAAGAGCAGTCACACATCAGTTAAGGACCAGCATGGAGCTGGCATCATATCAGGATCATCAAGATTACATTCTTCACTGAATGATTCATTTTCTTTATATTATCAGAAAATTGGCGTCATAAGGTCTGTGGTCAGTAAATGTTTTGTGAGGGACCAGGCTTGACTGACTTAGGGACTTCTTCGTATTGATAAATTATTATTGAAAAATTGATATAAGCAATTGAGGGCAGGGCCGTACCGCATGGGGGGACGCCCCCCCTCCCCCAATGTTTTGGTCAGTTGGTAAAAAAAATAAGTTGGTGAAATTCTAAAGCAAATTGCCATGATTTTTTCAATGTTGCTAAAATTCTTTGGTTGGTTAAATAAAGACCACAAAAATAATGATATGTCATCCAAAAAAATTTCAAACTTGGTCAGTAAATGCAGCAGTTTTACCAACTCCTGCAGTGAGTTTACAGATGGTGCCACACAATTTTCCATTTGGTTAAATAAAGAGCATTAAAATAGTGACATGATATGTACAGAAATCTGAATCTCAGTCAGTAAATGCAGCAGTTTTACTGACTTGTGCAGTGACTCAGACAAGAGCAGTTAAAAAGGGCTTAAAGACAAACCTGGAACTTCCATTTTATCAGGATCATCAAAATCAGATTCCTCTCCAGACGATTCACTTTCTTCATATTTGCTTTTTCGTCCCTACAAAAAACAATAATTTGCACCATCTACTTAATAAATAGACAAAAAATCAATCAGTAATATGAAAAATTCACAACTTTTCCCTAAAAATTTGCAATAGTTCTCAGATGTTTATTCATGTCCACAAACATTTCTAAAGGATCAAGACCTTCACAAAAAAAAAATCTTCTGGGCCTTATCTTTAAATGTTAGTCATTGTACACCTACCTTAGTTATTGTGCTTCTATGAAAAGTTGAGAGCAATTTTCAAATCTAAAACACACAGGAATAGTCACTTGTAATTCAAACTTACAATGAACAGAAATTATAATGAATAGAAAAATGAAACCTTATATCAACAGAAAATAGGTTTACATTGCTAGGGCAACATGATATGTTACAACAACCTTTGGCCATCTTTGCTGGAAAGTTTGCAGGTGCAATTCTTTGGTTTCATTTCTTTGCTCTCCTCCAAAATAGTGTGTCTCAAGCAAAAAATTTGTCATAACAGAAAAAATTATCAAGCTTCCCAATGCTATTTTCTCCTACTTTTTTGTTAGAAAATGGTATTTAAAGTTTCTGAGCTTACTTATTAAAGATCTGAGACTAATTGCAAAGCACAGATACCCTAAGTGAGAACAAATTAAGCAAATACTTAACTACTGGTGGACATATGATTAAATCAGTCATACAACAGTGTTCAAATGGAAGACCCTATATAGGATCCTTGGGCATATATCCCATCTGAGACACATGCCACCACTTTGCACATAGAGACATGCTATATCTTCATAAATCACTAGGTTAGGCAACTGAGCTTGCTGACAACAAACATTTGAGGCTGATATGTCAGCAAAAGAAAAAGATGGTAGCATTCAAGTTAAAAACTCTTACACATGCAAGCCAAGGGTCTGCATAGTATAGGCACCAGCCTCCTGATTCTCTGCCTTCAGCCAAAAGTACTCTGTATGGCTAGGGGAAAATCATAAAACAAAGATTGCAATTTGACTGCTGTAAACCCAAACATACTAAGTATATATTTTAGAACTTATCTTTGTCTTCAACCAGAATTGCTTTAAAAGGATTTCTGAGCTTGCTAATTACAAATTTTAGGATACCAACAATCTTATTATGCAGAGTCAGCATGGATTTAGATCAGGACAATTCATTGATACAAATCTGATAGATGTGTACAATTCTGTCACCAAGCTCCTAGATAGAGAAATCCCAGTAGATCTCATTCTCCTAGATTTTGCCAAAGCATTTGACTAAGTATGTCATCATTGACTACAGGGAAAATTAATTGCAATTGGGGTAAGCCAGGAGGTTGTTGAGTGGGTGATGGTATTCCTGAAAGATAGAAAGTAGTGTAAGGTGCATGAAGAAAGCAGTCAGGAATTTTACTCAGACAGCACTGAAGTGGAAAGTGGAGTACCACATGGAACAATCCTTGGTCGAACATTATTTTACATCTAAATCAGTGGTGCCCCACAATCTGTCAAAAATAAAATGAACCTGTATACTGTTAATTCAAAAATCATCTGCCCTGCAAAAACAGCTGAAGAGCAAGCCTTATTACAAGCTGACCTAGACAAACTCTCAGATTGGGCTAAATGCTACAGAATAGAATTCAATATTAAGAAATGTAGGACAATTCATTTTGGCAGAAAGGAAGTGAGAGGTCAGTATTGCATATGTGAAATATATGGTGTTGGGCAGATGATTGATTCCTCCCATGCTGAAAGCGACCTGGGTATACTTGTGAATGAAGAATTGAAGTTTCACCAATGTGTTCAGTCAGTTGCCTCCAAAGTGCGCTACACCCTGGGACTTGTAAAAAGAACATTCTGCAGTAGGTCACCAAAGCTGATGTCAAAGCTATATAAAGGACTTGTTCAACCAAAACTGGAATTTGGTATGTGTGTGGCAACCCAATTAAACAAAGGAAACAAGAAAGAACTAAAGTGTCCAGAAATGAGCAACTAAATCAATAGAGGGTTGTAAAAGCCTGGACTACCCATCCCATCTGGAGCAGTTGCAGATTCTTACCCTCTCCTATCAACAGAAGCATGGGACTATTATCCTGGCATACAAAATGCTTTAGATTCCGTCCTTGCAACAAAATATGCTTGAACCTGACCAGTCAACAAGAACTAGAAGACACACCATGAAGCTGTACTGCAAACAAGCCAACATCAGACTATGGAACAATTTCCCCCCCCCCAAATAGAGCTGTGGGGCTCTGGAACTCCTTAAGTGAAGAAGCAGTCCCAGCCCCTAATGGGGAGGCCTTCAAGGGAGCTGTGGACAAATATTGATCATCTAAGTCATGGCTTCAAGAGTGGGATCCAGCTGATGCAAAGGCTCAACATCTTCACTAACTAGAACCTACAGGATTAGACCCCGGCGCCGCACCGGTGGATCGACCGAACATCGTCGACGAGAGGCCCGGTCGAACGCCGCCGATGTGTCGTAACGCTGCCGGCGTGCCGTAGGCACGCCGCTGCCGGCAGAGGCAGCGGCGTTCGGTCGACTTTAAATTATTTTTACGGCAATTCTTTATTGCGTCAACCGCAAAGTTGGAGCTTTTCCTTCTCGTGTGGTTTAGTATTTCAATTTTCCTGATTAGAAATCAAGCAGAGCTTGCACTATCCCCGAATTTTCGGGTATTTCCCCGAAAATCTATGCGTCAAACCCGAAAAAAAATTTGGTTCCCCGAATCCCCGAAAATCACGCAATCACGGTACCACCCCTAGCGATTTATCACCAGTGACTTTCCCTGCCAAATATTACTTTGCATACGATAATTCTTCACTACTCACTTGTTCATTAATGTTCCTCTCTTTTATTACTTTGCATAAAAACCAGACACATGCAATATGCTATTGCAAATATTGCAATATACATAGTTCTTCATATGTTCACAAAAAAAAGTATCGTCTTTATGAAATGAGTTTAAATCATTTCGAATGCAGTTTCCCAATCGCTATTTCTTACATTATGCGTAGTCACGTATTTTATTTTCAAGTTGAATAGAATTATAGAACGCATTCACTACTATACAGCTTCAGCCTTCTGTTGGATTTTGAAATTGACAGCCGACAGATTGTTTCTGCAGCTGAATTGTAAGTTTGCAGATTTTTTTTTTCTGCTTTTATATAATATTTTCTTAATGTTTAATAATCAATTATTGAACACCTGATAGAAAATACAATCTTTTTTCTGGAGGATTTTTTTCCCCCCCCCCAAAAAAAAAAGAACAGCCTTCGGTTGAGACAAAATTTAGCTATAGACTAAGCTATGTACAAGGTTGGGGAATTAAAGATTGAACCGAAAATTACCCCAAAAATGTGATTCATAAATAAATTGTAAATAATTGCATATAGGGGAGGGGGATAGGGGGCTATCATTTTTAAATAATAATACCTCATTTTTTTTATTGAAAGCAGGGATGTCAAAAAGATAATTATTTTTTTCATTTAAAGTGTAGACAGAAGAAAATGATATCAAATTCCCTGGGAAACCATTGAAATATATTGATAGACCCAGGGCCCCCCATTAGGACTTGTTCATAGTCTTGGGTATTTTGCGATTTCTCATAGGCTACTGGCCTTATTTGGCTTTTGTGTGTGTTCCCTTTTATTTCGATTCTTTGGATATTATGGACTGCCATGGAGAATCTATCACTCAGTTTTACAATAATTTTATGTATATCTTAATAATTTCAACATTTTTGTTGCTGTCCTTGTACTCCTTTACTCATACCCTCAATTTTTTTTCAAGGAACACTAAGCTCTATAGCGTTATTTTTCGTATTGGTTTGAGCCATATAGTGACCTAGTTAATTATTCAGTAAATTATTTTTCAACTGAAAGCTGAGACGGTATCCTATCAAGGTGGTATCCAGAGGGGGGGGGTTGGGAGGTATTATATTTAAATGATAATAGCTTGAAATGTTATTTATTGAAAGCAAGGATCCCAAAAAGTTAATTTTTTTTTATTTAAAGCAGAGACGGCATCCTATCAAGGTGGTATCCAGAGGGGGGGATATTGAACTATAATATTTAAATGATAAGACCGCGATTTTTTTTTAAGCAGTGGCATCAATAAGTTAATTATTTTTTTTTTATTTAAAGCACAGACAGTATCCTATCAAAATAGTATCCAGAAGGGGGCAGATGGAGTTATTATGTTTAAGTGATGGGACCTTGATTTTTTTATTGAAAGCAGGGATGCCAAAAAGTTGAAAAGTTGACAAAATTAACAAGATTTTCGTGAGTTATACTTGATGTAGCACTTGCATGGTTTTATCGTCCAAAGGGAAAGGGACATATGCATCCAATCCAGTTTTTTTTTCCCTATTGATGAAACGGGTTTACTTTGAAAACATTCATTCATATGTACGAGGCAGATTCACACTAAAACGAATTGGTGTGACGAAAGCGATATCGACATCCCCACCTAAAGGTGTGCTCAAATAACAATTGCGCCCTTGGTCCAGTGCCTAAGTTACATTAAAAGGCCAGGTCATAATAAAAGCTTTCAATTTGGGAGGTTCAAGGAGGAGTCTTTGACAGTCTTATGACCTTAGGGTACTAGATGTTGCAACGTTCTTACGTATCTACAGTGGTTTAGAAAATTCGATAACCCCACAAATGATTACCAAAAATATGTACAAATGTAACATTTGGAATATTATAACACTTTTTTCAAAGCTTTGAAGAAAAGCAAAACAGTCTAAATACCCCTAACTACGCTTGAAAGGTATTTTAAAAAGAAACTCTTTGGAGATTTCCATGGAAATGACCATAGCAGAAGCTTTGAGCCTGGGTGGGGATCAAAGAGGAGTTTTTGAGTATTTTGACCACAGGTGACTTATTGTTGCGACTTTCTTAAATTTGGTAATTCTTGTGAGCATTTGGAAATCAAAGCGCAAGCTCAGTAACTGATACTAAGTGTCCTAACATTTTGCTTGGATTAAAAGTGACGAACTAGGATGAACATTTCAACATCTTCCTGGAGCTACTTCAGTCTGCATATTATTTCATTTAATTACACTTAAAAGGGATGAGCTTTTCATTTTTTACCTAAGAAAATAGCTGGTAGCTTCATTTTTCTTCATAGCCAATAAACTATTAAGTGTTTTTTGTGTCATTGTAATATAAGTGTTCTCATGTGAAGCGTTCATCATGTATTTTTCAATTTGATAAATTTACTCCTTTTAGATACAGTTTATAATTTGACTGATATTAGGTATTTATCAGTTTATAATTTGGAATGAATCCCCAAAAGAAAAAATGAATAATATCCAAAAGAGCAGCCAAAAGCGATAAAAAAAGCAGCAGTTCAGCCTTAGCCTACATGACATATATTCTATAAAGAAGCAAAAAAAAACTTTTAAATGCATTTTTTTTTAAATTGTAATTAAAAACCAGTTTTTAATACAAGACGGCTTTTTAGGAATCCAAAAGAGGAAAAAAAAAAATCAATATCAAAGTCGCCCATTTCAACTGTTTTAAATGTGACGAAACAGATATAGGCAAAGGGCATTATGAAAAAATTAAGCTTCTAAGTTCAAAGTTATATTCATAGTTTTTACCCAGATAACTGACGAATTTTGTGATATGCTATTTGAAGTTTTATATGCAGTAATGCTAGATGAAAAAAACTACTAATTTTGATAATTATTTATGTTAAGAATACATAGCTAATAGATACTTCAACTACTCGTATTATGCAAGGGTTCTGAAACGCCACAGCCATTTCGTTTCTACCAGATTTCTACTTCTCTTGATGAATAACAAAGAAGACCAGTTTCCAGCCAGCAACTTGTGAATTTTTGAACTCATGAATAGGCTCGAATCTGTTGTAAATTGAAGCTGTGATTTGAGAAAGACTGATGAAAACATTAATGTTTGCAGTCAACATTGATCGCGCCGGCGGCACGCCGCCGACATCTTATCGGCAGCGCGCCGCCGGCGTCTTACCGGCGGCGCGGCGTGCATTTTTTTGCCCCGCCGCCGCCGGTCTTCCCTCATCAGCGCAGCGCCGGGGTCTATACAGGATAATACCTTATTTGCTGGACAATACAATTTAAGATAGTGTTGCAATAGATTTTACCAAAATTGTTACATACTTACACCTCTACATGCATTTGTAAAAATTCATATATATATATATAGTCTAGATAAGGGTAGTGGAATGCATGGGCATATCTTGCAATAGCAAGGGAGCCAGCAGGAGGTCTGATGGCATAATGCACAATTTTGCACTTAAACAGCCAATAACTACTGAATTTGTAGGCTAAATTTTGATTAAAAATTTGGCAAACCAAAGCTTGATTATAGTTTAGCAGCATGTCAAAATCAATGGGCACTATACTTGTCTTATGACTATTGAAGGCAACAAAAAAAACATGGAAACTTGGGAAACTTACAGGAACAGTGCCTCTTACTAGGATACCATATCCTGTTGTGGCACTCTCTAATCTTGGCTCAACATAGTTTGCCTAGTGCATATCACTTTTGTATTTCATGTATTAAAAATAAACACTTCTTTCTGTAGATGCTGGTCAAGGTGTTTTTTGAAGCTGTTTAGAGTTGGTGCTGACACTACTTCTTTGGGTAACAAGTTCTAGTCTTTAACTGCTCTAACTGACCAGAAAGAAGATCTCTGTCTAGCTGATACTGTTTGTTTCTGTATTTTTGCAGAATGGCCCCTAGTAGGGGAGAAGGGGGGGGGGGCCAAATTGAACAGGGGCGAACTTGGACATCAAACCTGACATCTATCCTATTGCTTCTATCAATCCACAAAAATGGGGTAGATGATGATTATGTATGTCTACATTGGCGGTAAGTTTGAAATCTAACAGAACTGTTAGCTCCAGAATAAGAGGTAAGAAAGTTTTTTGATGCTTCAAAAAAATCTGGGAGTCACAAGATCAGCTCGTTTGCAGTAACAAAAGGTGGTAGTTTTTCTTTGCTGTTGATGTTTTACAGTTGCTAGATATGTCCTCTGTCTATGCTCAGAGTTTAATTCATCTATTCCAAGTACTTTTTTTTTCAAGGACACCATTTTTAAACTTGGTTTGATAGAGGCAAACAGCAATTCGGGGGCGACTTTGGACAATGTCCAAGGTTGCCCTGTGTGTCCAACTTCACCCTGTTCCATTTTTGTTTATAATTTTTGGTACTTTTGCACTATTTGGGCCTCTTTAAAGAAGTCATATAAGAGATGCTAGATGCTACAGTCAAACAGGCATTAAAAATCCATTTTGATACAAGATGATTCAACACACTAATGAGAGAAATACTTTTTCTAGCGTGGTTTTAATTGCATATATGATATTAAACTGTGGTTTTTGGAGTTTAGATAGGGAAAAAGGTACCTAGGTTAGGTTATGTATTTAATATATGCAATGCTTTGCCCCCACTCCCCCTAATGTGCAAATACATAGCCCAAATTTGTTTCTAAACTATTATATAGTCATCTTATTTTATTTTATTTCATTAGCATTAACCAAATTTGACTTTTTAGAGAAGCCCAGATAATGCAAAAAGTACCTAATTTTCTGTTCTGTTTTCATTATAACATAGAAATTTGGATGATTCTTCTTTGATGTTTAAAATAATTTCTAAATTAATGTTATAAGCATTAGGTACAATAAATAACTATGGTATTATGCATAGAAGGAATCATAGGATGTCTCTGACAAAACCACAGTGAGAAAGTTTATAGATTCCTGCAGTTTGATTGAGTTTACGAAAAAAAAAAAAAAATATATATATTCAATTCTCTTCTTTTTTTTCTATTGGGTTTCTATAAGGATCATGGTTTTTTAGATGGTGAATTTTTGTTTAGATTTTCGGTCTGAACTGCAAAAAGGACAATTTGTTTTTCCTGGGTTTTTCTTTTTGGGAGTGGAATATGAACGTACATTAGGCAAGTGTCTTCTACCTTATAGGGAACGGGCTATGTTTCTTGGATAGAATAGTTTTTGTGCAATAAAATGAATTTCAATATATTAAAGCATTAAAAATAAATATTTACCAGTCACAAACAAATACCCTACATACCTTTACCTTTCTGTTTTTTTTTATTAACTAATTGCTTTCTTTTTTTCTAAATTTCTTAGTTAACTTTTAGTTATACTTCAACAAAACATATTCTTTTTTGCCTACTATGAAATAAAAGGGGTCACCTTTGACACAGAACATGTCATAGCCTCTTAAAGCTATTTTCAGGTTATTTCCTGTGCATTTACTGTTTGTTCTTTCTAGTTGGACAATGGTTCGCAACTACATCAGGAAACATGATCTACCAGATGCCGAATCCATGGAAAAGGCAGTGAATGCAGTCTTAGAGCACAGACTATCTATTAGAAATGCTGCAAAAACCTGTGGATTGAAGAAATCAATCATTGGCTATGCTCTGAAAAATTGACAAGGAATTGATGAAGAACCTTGAGCAAACCCAGTTACACCCCCAGGTCACCCAAGCCCATTGCCCAACCTGAAGAAAAAAACTTTTTCTCTGACAAACAAGAAAAAGAGCTTGTAGAATATCCCCTAAAATGTCAACTGATGAATCCTGGCCTTGCAGTGAGGAAACTTGCCTTTGAATGGGGCAAATTGATTAACGTCAAAATGCCAGAGAGTGGGGTGCAAGACAATATAGCTGGGGTTGACTGGATCTCAGGCTTTGTGAAATGAAACCAAGAGCTATCTATTTGTAAGCCTGAAAATATCAGCCAGGCAAGGGCTGCTGGCTTCAATTAAGTGGTTGTGAAACTGTTCTTTGACAACCTGCAGAAACTTTATGAAAAACTCCAGTTCCTACCAAACCATATCTGGAACTGTGATGAGACTGGGGTTCCTACTGTATTGCCAGCTCCAAAAGTAATCACAAGGAAAGGATCAAAGCAAGTTTCCCAGATAATGTCAGCAGAGAGAGGGGAAAATGTTACTATGCTTGGGTTTATTTCAGCCACTGGTCAAGCTCATCCTCCTGTTTTTAAATTCCCATGGGTAAAGGTGAACAACCAGCTTTTTCAAGAAGGCCCCCCAAAGAAGGCCCAGCTTTTTCGAGAAGGTCCCTTTCTCACCCTAGTGGTTGGATGACCTCCATCAATTTTGTAGCTTCTATTGAGCACTTCATCAAGCTGGTGAAGCCATTGAAAGAAGACCCTGTGCTACTGCTACTTGACAACCATGATAGCCATGTTTTGGTGAAATTAGTGCAGCTGTGCAAAGACAATTGGGTCCACCTCCTGGCCTTTCCTCCCTGTTGTTCCCACTGCTTACAGCCATTGAACATCTGTCTATGGACCATTCAAGTTTGCAATGAGAGAATTACTGAACACCTGGCTGCAGATCCATCCAGGTCAATGAATTACAATTCATGAGACTGCCCAGCTCTGCAAAGAACCATTCCTTTGCAAATTAAACCCAGAAAATATAACAGTTGGTTTTGCAAAAGCTGGAATTTGGCCCTTCAACAGAAGTGTATTTTCCAAATTAGACTTTCTACCTGCTGAGGTGACAAATTGTCCACTCCCTGTTGATTCATTACTTGATATGGAACCAATACCCTCTCCTCCTTCACCTTCTTGTCCCAAAACCAAGCAAGGAAAACAAACTCCAGAAGTGGTAAGACCATATCTGAGAGCAGATATGACAAAACCCAGAAGGAATGCAAGACAGCAAGGTCAAACTTGTATTCTTACCAATACACCTGAAAAAGATGCTTTAGTAACTGAAGAATGAGCAAGAAAGGAAAAGCAGAGTAAAAAGCCTATGCTCAAGCAGCCCACTGTGAAGAAACGAAATCAAGTTGAATCTCCAGGGGAAAGTAGTGGTGGTGATGTTGAACTTGACAATAGTTCATCTGTTGATTCTCTACACCTCCATGAGGTTGATAAGAATGATGTAGACAAGGACATTCAAGCCAGAGACTTTTTTCTTGTCAAGTTCAAGTATGGAAAGAAGAAAGCCCATGTGTATTATGTTGGCAAATTTTTTGGTGTTGTAGAAAAGGAGTTTGTGAGGGTTAACTTTCTTTGGAAACAAGGGGTCAAATTCATGTTTCCTGAGCTTCCCAATATTGCTGACATAGACATTACTGACATAGAACTGAATCTTCATGTCCCCTCTTCAGCTGTTGAAACTGGCTGTGCAGTTCAGGGGCTTGTCTTTGGTTGTGATCTTTTGATGTATGCTTTAAAATGACAATTCTAGTTAAAACCCAGATGCCCGTGCAATGTTCTTGGCTGATTTTGAATTTTCATATGAGTTTTGAGTGATTATGTTTCATTCTACGGGAATATTCTGTATTTGAGTGAAGTTTAATTGCTTCAAACTGTCTTGTCCAAGGTCATCCTATGCCTATCCAGTTTTACCCCGTGTATTGGGTGGAACTGGACACTTGACAAGGTCCAGACTTTTACCTTTCTAACAACCCATACTAAGTTGTTTTATGTAAATCCAGAACCCAATTATGCTTGGAAAACTAAAAAGTGTCCAAGTTCGCCCTGTTCTCCCCTATAGACATTAGTCTGACTACAGAAGAATTTGTCAAACTTGGTTCTATCTAGATCCTTTCTTGAATTGAAAATCTGGATCAGGTTCTCTCTTTTTCTTCTATACTTTAGGCTTGGCAGCTTCATTTGTTTGTGCTCTTCATATGTCATTTGTTTAGTCAAGGGAGTTGTTTGGTGGCATGTCTCTGCACCTTTTTCATTTTGATAGCATCACCAATGTATGAGGGACCCCAGACTATGTTTCCATACTCAATGGTCGGTCACATAAGGGCTTAGTAGAGTCTGGTAAAGGTTTTAGTGTCAAATGCCTGAAAGACCATCTGATTAGACCAACCAGCCTGCTTGCCTTATTTCCAATGAGATCTGTGTGTTGGTAGAATTTTAGCACTGAGTCTATAAATATCCCCAAGTCTCTTTCACAATCAGTGTGTGATATGACTGAGACAGTGTTTGTTTTTGCCAATGTAAGGGTGTCATCAATGTTTTCTAGCTTGGGTCCAATCCATAATGTATTGCACTTTTTAGCATATGTGGAGGATGAAGAGTAGTGGCCCTGTTATGCTCCCCTGGATGATGTCACTTGGTATACTAGCTTTTGATGACAATGTGTCTTCCAAACACATTGTCACAAAACATGTATCTGTGATTCTTTTTTTTTTTTTTGCAAAAGCCCAATTTTTTTCAACTTCTGCAGGAGGGTTATCTAATATGCTGAACCTGATGGTGTGATTTCTATTAAAATTCCTTGGCTTTTGTGGGATGTTTCCTCTTTTTTGAAAATCAGGCAATTACTTATCTTACATATTTGGAATCAGCACAATAAGCCAATGCTTTTTATGTATCTATTGATATCAAACTTCTGTTTAAGAGTTTTGGTTACTACTGAGCCAAGTTGCTCCTTACTTACATTACCACAAATTGTTTTATTTTAAATTTTACCTTTTGACTATTTTGATAATAAAGTAAATCTTGAAATATAAATCCAATGCCAGTTGGGGCTTTTGGGGTGCCAAGGAGTAATGAAGAGTTTGCTCTCCTATTGGTTTTGACCCTTAAAAGGGAGAGTTGAATTTTAATTTGTGATTGAGTGGGTCCTTCTCTAAGCTTGTACAGCCATCTGTACTAGTTGATGTGGCAAGAGAATAAACAAAATGAAAAATAACACAATGCATAGGAGATAAATTGTTCTCTACTTAGGTTTAATTTTATAAATAGTTTCAACGTCTCATATTTTTGTGTCATTTTGGCAAGTCCAACCCAGGTTTCAAGGACACTATGGTAAATCCAGCTGTAAATAACATTCAAGAGCTGCACAGAGCAGACGAAGAAAGGGATCTTGGAGTCATTGTTGACAACCAGTATAAATTTGATTCTAACTGCAAAAAGACTGTGTCTCAGGCAAATTCTGTCCTAGCACTCTTAAAAAAAATGGTAAAATTCTATTTTAGCTACTTTTGGCTATCTTGGAATGGGTTTAGGTTATGAAAATGAAACTTTCAGCTATGGGTCTACAGGCTAAAGTATGTCCCCAGAAGGTATCTTGAAGTACCTACCTCTACTCCTTCTCCTTCTAGAGGGTCCTGAAATTTGCCTACATGACAGGTCTATACCTATTGAAATTTTGACAAAACAACATTTTACCTTAATTTTCTGTTATCAGTTTCTTTTTCTCTGGCTTTTGCTCTGAAAATGCAATTTCAGTTATTTGAGCAGAATTTTAAGCCATATCAATGTTTTATTTCCAGAATTTAGGAAATGTATTTGCATAACTTTGAAACCTTATAAATTGGGATTGAGCAAAGTTGTGAAGCTGAAAATAATTTTGTTATACTTCATTTAAGCAGAAGATCTATTTTGCAAAGTTTCACTTCCATAACTCACAGATTTTTAAAGGTCATCAAAGGTCAGGACCCTCTACAGGGAGAAGGAGTGGAGGTAGGTACTTCAAAATACCTTCTGGGGACATACTTTAGCCTGTAGACCCATCCCTGAAAGTTTCATTTTCCTAACCTAACCCCTTTCTAAGATAGTCAAAAGTAGCTAAAGTAGAATTTTACCAAAGTAGGTACTTCAAAATACCTTCCTGGGACATACTTTGGCCTGTAGACCCATCCCTGAAAGTTTCATTTTCCTAACCTAACCCCATTCCAAGATAGTCAATAGTAACTAAAGTAGAATTTGACCATGCTGATGACACATAAGCTTACTTCACAACCCACCCCTAATTTGGTATAAGTGTAGAATTGTGGCCCCTCATAAGGAGACATGTTAAGAAAACAATTCTTACTTTAAATATGTATAATGACCCTAGTTAACATATTATCCAAGGGGAGAACCTTTATCATCAAGTCTTTCCTCTAAAAATTTTTCTTTTTCCAGCTTAAAAGAAAAAAATTTAAATAAACCACCATGCTGATAAAACGCATTAAATCTTTTGAAATTGCTGCTATAAATTGCCAAATAAGTTGTTTTATAGATAGTGCTTTCCTAGCCATTGTTAATTCTGTTTTTTTTTTAATGAGCAGCAGTAAAAATACAAAATATACCTAGTAAAAATACAACCTAACCTAGGTTGTATTAATATTTTGTATTTTCACCACTGTTCATTAAAAAAAAACAGAATTAACAACAGCTGGAATGAACACTATCTGTAAAAAACAATTTATTATAGAGGCAATTTCAAATTTCATTTTAGCATAAAGTTTATTGTAAACTTTTTCTTTTAAGTTAAAAAAAGAAGGATTTTTAGAGGAAAGACTTGATGATAAAGATTCTCCCCTTGTGTAATATGTTAACTAGGATCATTATACATATTTTAAAGTAAGAATTGTTTTCTTAACATGTCTCCTTATGAGGGGCCACAATTCTAAATTTATACTCCTAATTCATTTGCCAATTTCCAAAGTATTGGCACTGATAGGAGAGAACATTCAAAGAAGCTGTTCAAACTGTCTGTCAAAACTTGACACTAAAAACAGTTTTTCTCCTGCTGTGTAGTAAACCACTGGAATAGTCTGTCAAATAAAAAAGTCAGCACCTAATAATGAAGTATTCAAGAAGTCATTGGATGTTGAATGAAATGGTGTTGCCTGGAAGTACCAGTGGGATTTAAGTGTTTATTTCAAAGTTTGTTTTTTTCTAGGACTACAATGAAGAGGTGCAGAATTTTACCCATATCTTTAATGTCAGTGATTAGGCTAGGCCTCTTACAGGCCTAGGCTACTTGAAAAGGGCATTGGTCTAGGATAATGGTATATTACCTTTTTTCCAACTGATACCACTCTTTACACCTTTTAATCAAGCAGTCCCAGAGGAAAAGAAACTGAGCAGAAGAAATACCCTGATATTATATGCTTTTAGTAGTGAATTTTCATTTAGACTATAAGTTTTCCTACCATTTTTTAGTCATGCAACATTTGCTTTGGTTTCTTCTCAAAATGTTTTGTCAGGACTAGGTAGCTACCGGACTAACAGTTATCAGCATAACAAGATTCCCTCCTATGGGAAAAAGCCAAATCCCCCGAAAATGGTTCAAATTACAAGTAACTTTCGTGCGACATACTAAATCCAAAACTTAAAAGAAACAAGATGATCTTGATTTGTGCAATGCGGGATTACAAATTTACAATGTGGGATGTCGTATGAAAAATGGCATTGCAGTGCCATTCTGATCTCGAGGTTGAATGTTTTCATGCCCCTGGATCTATTAAAACCGAGAAACTAATGGAAAATTTAAAAAAATATCAAAAATATAGGCTAGGTTAGATTAAGCTAGCCTGGATTTTGTGTGTGTGAGAGTGTTAGTGAGGGGGAGGGTGTGTCTCTTTGTTGTTGTTAGGGTGGGATTGTGTGTGTGTTTGTGAGTGTGTGTGTGTGTGTGTGTGTGTGTGTGTGTGGGTGTGTGTGTGTCGTGTGTGTGTGTGTGTGTGTGTGTGTGTGTGTGTGTGTGTGTGTGTGTGTGTGTGTGTGTGTGTGTGTGTGTGTGTGTGTGTGTGTGTGTGTGTGTGTGTGTGTGTGTGTGTGTGTGTGTGTGTGTGTGTGTGTGTGTGTGTGTGTGTGTGTGTGTGTGTGTGTGTGTGTGTGTGTGTGTGTGTGTGTGTGTGTGTGTGTGTGTGTGTGTGTGTGTGTGTGTGTGTGTGTGTGTGTGTGTGTGTGTGTGTGTGTGTGTGTGTGTGTGTGTGTGTGTGTGTGTGTGTGTGTGTGTGTGTGTGTGTGTGTGTGTGTGTGTGTGTGTGTGTGTGTGTGTGTGTGTGTGTGTGTGTGTGTGTGTGTGTGTGTGTGTGTGTGTGTGTGTGTGTGTGTGTGTGTGTGTGTGTGTGTGTGTGTGTGTGTGTGTGTGTACCGTGAGTAAAATGCGATATATCTAAAATACCAAAATAAAGTTCCTTCTTTCTAAAGATAATTCCGACTTCCTCTAAAAAAGTTTAAATCTAGTGTAAAAAAAAGAAAGAAAAGTCCTTAATCAGCAAAGAGATAAATTGCAGTTAGCCTCAGACAAAGAACGGCGCTATCCAAGCTTTGGATTTCGCTAAGACAGTGGGCAATAAAAAAAAGATGCTACGCACAATATTTCTAAGAAAGTTTAAACTATGAGAACCGTGTGAACGTTTGAATCATCAGAAATATTTAAAACAATTTATTGGACGAAGGGTTCGCATCCTTGGGCCACTTGAGCCAATTGTGAGCCAGTTCTTACAGCGCAGGACAAAAGAGCTAAGTTTGATAGTGGGGTAAAAGTCCTATTTGGAGGGATTCGTAAATGAGAGTTAGGACCATTTAGATAGAATTATTTCGGCGTACGATCTTTACAATTCTTTCATTGTTGTATATCAGTCACCCTTATTGTCATTTGAAGTGACCTACTACTGTTCACCTAAATATGTAAGTCTCAATAAATCTATTACTTTTTACCTGTGTTTATTTCATTTTATATGTCTGTATCTAGCCTAACGACAGGTAATTAGTTCTCATATCTCCAAGGCACGTTCCCAAGGAATCTGATCTCCAGATAGCTCATGGAAAAGAGGTCACGTTTATACTTCTATACATTTTATTTTCTCTCGGCTATTGAGGGTGGTGTGGTCATAAAGTTACTTAACTTCCCAGTGCTACAGCGCAAGGCTTGTTGGTATATTCTGTAGTGTTATAAACGGCACCACCAGAGAACTTATAAGGTGTAAGTTCACAACCTTTGGGCATAATATTACCTTTGACGCGGTCAATATTTATGACCACAATTAAGCCCAGTCCCTTTCTTTTATAGCCACACTTTCCTCATAGTCACATAAAAATATTCATCACTACAAATGGCACGGTCGGAAATTGGAGGAAAACTTGCGAACTAATTAGGCTATAAAACTTTGTGGTTTAAATTCAATTATTAGAGAGATACAGACATATAAGTAAAGTGATTAGGCCTATAACCGCTAAGCTACCACAGGAAACCTTTTAAAATATCTCATAGGAGATAATAGCCTCCCCCAAAATAGGTTAAGTGAAAAAATAAATTTATTTTGAGTTGATTCAAACGCAAAAAAAAAAATGTCGGACGACCTTAACGATTTATTAATGTTGCAGAAGTTGGTCGCGAAAAACATAGAAATAGCAAAGTCTATGCCGGAACACTATGGTCAATCAGATATTGACGAATTTAATATCCAATTGGCCCAGTTTGTACAACTAACAAAAACAGAGCTAGAAGCGTTAGTCGACATGCTCCTACTACGACTAAAAGGCCAGGAATTAACCTTTCTAAAACAGATTGAGAACACCATAGGCAATGACACCAACTTGCCAATAAACACGGTGGACTAATTTGTAAAAGTAGTTAAAGATACATTTATCGAAACCAGTTTAAAAAATAAATTAAAACAAAGAATAGTGAGCTTCGACTATCCACAAAATATAGGAGAATCTCTTGATAATATACGCATTTTGGTAAAGGCAAAATACGGAAGAGGTTCAGGGCAACTGTATGAAAAAGTCATACTAAATACCTTTTTGCAAGGGCTACCCCCAAAACTATATAGAGTGGTAATATCCAAAAATATTCAGATATTGGATATCACAGTTCAGGAGGTAGAGCGATTGATCGAAGTCGACACGATGGTCGCAAATCACAGTAAAGCAAAAATAAATAGCCTAGGCGATTCAAATGCGAACATAAACTTCAAGGGCGATGAAACGTCCCCCAATTTCTTTTCAAGGGATAACTCCCCAGTGCCACAAAGAAATAAAACGCAAGAACCCGCTAGGCAGAAAACAGTACGTTTTCAGCTTTTCAAACAATCCAATTATGAAAATAACCATACAATAATAAGATCCTATAATTGTATTCGACATGGGCACATCACGAGAGACTGCCATTATGTCCCCAACCGCATACGAAGAATTGCTGTCGGCAGTAGGCAAAATTATGGCAACCATTTGTCCGGAAGAACAAATTTTAGCGCCGGTGGTGCACTAGGCTGTAGCCAGGGAAGATTGCGCCAATCAGTACCTTACAACACGTACCAACCAAATTTGTATAAACCCTCCCCCCAGTAAACAAATTAATTACCGATTTGAAAACCCAAATACTCGCCAAGGCCAATATAATGCGAGAATGCTATATAGAAATCACGAAAATTAGCCGACGGGAAATGAAAACTTTGCAGGCCAACGGCATTGGCAGTCAGCGCCATTAAGCGGCACTGACGCAGGACATCCAAGTTACCATAATAATATATGGCACAGGCAGACAGACGTAAATCAATTAAATATGCCTTAGGAACCTAATATGTCTGAATATCCGTTGCAGGCACCGATGCATGAAATAAATCAGCAGGGAAACGTTCTAAGCCCCTCAAAAATATAAATTGGATCCGGAGGGTGCCCAGAATATTTAATTGGTCCAAACTGATAGTGGTTCTGTCTTGTAGTGATAGTATTAACAAGTTACCTAGATTTAATGATTTTTGTGTAGAAAACGTTTACTTTAAGGCTTTAGTTGACGGCGGAGCTACAGTTAATATCATAAGCTCATGCATATTTAATATGTTGACTCTGCATATTAGGCAACAACAAAATTTTATTAATCCAAATTTAACTAGTGTGACAGGGCATAAATTGGATGCAAGAGGTTCAATTCGCCTAAACGTAAAGAGGGATGATAGAATCTTTCCGACAAATTTTATAATATGCGATAACTTTCCGTACGAAGCCATCATAGGCGCAAATTTCTTAAGGTCTAATAAAATACTATTAGCCGTGGCTAATGAAAAGCTTGTTTACCCAGCTAAGGTAGGCGAAGAAATTTCTGCCTAAAGAAATTTTAACAGAGGTTACGAAAACAACGTAACAGTAAAGAAAATTTCTGGTGGTACAATGTCGTAATATTTTGAATCTCATGTCTCGCAAAAAGGACATGGCATAGTTAGAAATTTGTTCAATTATTCTGAGAGAGAAATTGTAGAGATGAAGTAAATTTAAAAAATAAGGGTATTGAATCTGCGAAAATAAAAATAGGAAATATGCGACAGTACAGGGCAAACGAAATCAAGAAAATAGCGGAATTATGGAAAAACATAGTAAAACCCAACGTGACGCCACAAGATGCCACCATGGCGCAGCATAGCGCCAGTAAGAATCTATTAAACAATGAAAATAAAGAGAAATATTACGGATTCACGATAAGGAAAACAAAAGTCCCTCCCAAAACGATGCAAAAAATTCAAATATCACAGATGATTGAACCAGTGAATAGCAAATCTGAAATATGGTTTGCGACCCAATCTGAAATTCCTGAAAATCTGCTATGTGAGGAACAGATTATATCTTACGACAAAGGAGAAGGTTTTATTTGGGTAACTAATAACCACGAAAATGATACAATTACAATAAAAAAAGGGGGCGTGTTTAGTTCAAATCCAAGTTTTATCAGAGAATGATTTAAATACATGTGAAAATTCTAAAAGAAACCTAGTTAACGGCATTAAAACCTCAAATAACAAATATCCTTTAACTAAATCGCAATTCTTAAATAAATTTAATATGGACCATATTACGGACTTGGAACTTAAGAAAAAATTATGCTAATTATTAAGGAATTTTAAAGATGTATTTTCCGCATCTGAAGATGACATCGGACTGATACCATTTTATGAACATCCAATTTTAACGACTGGTAATCCTGTAGCGAAACAGCCATATCGTGTGCCGTATAAGCACAAAGAGTGGTTAAAAATAAAATCCATGAATTAGAAAAATATAAAATTATACGCCCAAGTATAAGTCTGTATAGTGCACCAGTGATCTTAGTGCCAAAAAGAATGGTGATCTTAGACTTGTAGTAGATTATAGAGCCCTCAACACTCAAGTAGTTAGTGATAAATGTTCTCGACCAAGAATAAATGAAATTCTTGACTCAATTTCAAGCAAAAACTATATTTTTACTTCTTCGGACCTTGCGCAAGGCTACCACCAAGTGAAAATAGCCGAAAAGTATGTCCATAAAACTGCATTTTCAAAATGTGAATGGGGTTCATATAAATACTTAAGGGTACCTTTTGGACTTAAAACAAGTTCAAGCGCGCTATATAGACCCCTATTACACCTGTGAGGATTAAAGAATATATTTCATTTTGTTGATGATGTCATATGCGTGGGAGAAAACACTGAACAACACTTAGCAACATTAGCTAAGGCCTTCGAGAAGTTTAGACAGGGCAATTTAAAATGCCGGCCTGAGAAAGTAAATTTATTTCAACCTAAAATTAAATTTTTAGGGGTAGTAGCAACACAAGGAGAGATATCCCCAGACCCTGATAAAATTAAATGTGTTGAAAACCTCAAACCCCCCAGAACTATGAAAGAATTAAGGGGAATTTTAGGCCTCACTGGCTACTTTAGAAAATTCGTACGCAATTACGCCAAAATTGCGAAACCCCTCACGGAATTAACTAGAGGGAACTCCCATAATGTTACCTGGTCCCAGGAAGCTCAAACCTCCCTAGACCGTCTCAAAAATGCACTCACTTCTGAACCAATATTATCACTTCCTTATTTTGAAAACGGACAATTTGTGGTCACAACCGATGCTAGTTCAAAAGGCATTGGGGCTATTCTTTCGCAAATAAATCCCATAGGAAACCCTGATCCTTTACAAGGACCTTCTAATAAAAAAAAATAGAAAAAGTTATATTCTATTCGAGTAGAATCTTAACAAAAGGCGAAAGTAGTTATTCCGCCACAAACTTAGAATATACTATCTATAATCCACCACTTGGACAAATTTAGACACTATTTGATCGGTAGAAAATTTATACTACGATCAGACCATAAAATCTTGCAGTACCTGCGTACATTTAAAAACCCCACGGGAATTTTAGCTACATGGATTATGAAAATCCAAGACCTAGATTACGAATTTGAACATTTAAAACGTAAACAAAATGCAGCTTGTGACTTTTTGAGTAGATACCCAGAAAATATTCCGTCGGAAGCTGAGGAAAATGAAGTTAACGCTATCAATACTAAGAGCAAACATAAATGTAAGAAAAACAAAGTCAAAGACACAGTACAGGAAAATAAGGTTAACTATTGTCCCTTGTTTTTGGAAAATATAAAAAGAAAGCAAAAAAAGGACGAAATGTGTTCAGCGCTTATTAATTATTTTGTGAATGACGATGCGTTACTGCATAAATTCAAAACTCTTATAAAAGAGATAGATAATTTTTACTATGATCTTGATGAAGAAGTACTATGTAGAATCGTGACTGCTGAGACAAATAGAAACCAAACCTCAATAATACCTGTATTACCACAAAACTTAATAGCACCTGCATTTGAATGTTTTCATTCAGATATAGGTGGACATTTAGGAGTAATGAAAACTTTCCATAAATTAAAACAATATTTTTACGTGCCGTCGGCAATGACAAAACTTAAAGAATTTGTAAGTACAAGCGAAGCATGTAACTTAAGAAAAATCCCCCCAGCTTATCCTAATCCTCCAATGGGAAGGGTCCCGGTAGCAAACCCTTCGATATTATCTCATTTGACTTATACGGAACAAGTGGAGCCTTGCCTGTTTCCAGCAGAGGCCATACTTGTATTCTTTCGGTTATAGACCACTTGTCAGGATTTACTTTTGCAAAAGCATTAAAAAAATCAAGGTGCTTACGCCACTTGTAAGGTGTTAGCGAAATTATTTTTACAGTTTGGCGTTCCAAATAAGGTTTGGAGTGACAACGGAAGCAATTTTGTTTCAAAGGTAACAAAAGATTTCATGAGTTTTCTTAATATAGAGAAAATGGTGACAACTCCGTACCACCAACAAGCTAATGGTAAAATAGAAAATAGAAATAAAATATTTTCGAACGTATTAAGTATTTATACAAAAGACAATAGGAACGACTGGGATCAATTCTTACCTTATTTAACTAACGTAATCAACACTTCTTATTCAGAAACAACCAAGGACATTCCATTTTATTACTTTTTGGTCGTGATTTTAGAGTCCCCTATGATGAGATTATTGAATCTCGGCAGTATTATAATAACTTGGAGGATTACAAACAAGAACTCATAAATAGGATGAGGAAAACTTATAAAATAGTTAGGCAAGAGTTGGAAAAACGTAAAATAAACCAAAAGCTAAGAAACCAACCCAAAGTCAAGGGGAGCATAAATTTCAAGGAAGGAGATTGCGTCTACCTAAAGGACGAAGGAAAAATGGAAGGCAAAAAACTTTCCAACAAACATTCTGGACCGTACAGAATAGACAAAAAGTACGATAACGATTATACTTTTAAAATGGAGAACCTCGATAGTAGCAGAACTTACAAGACACATGTAAGCAGAATAAAAAGCATCAAATTTCCAGAAATACGGGTATCACGTCCCTCCTCTGCTGATTCGTAAGATGCAGAAAATGAGCCCCCTAGATCAAGATTGACCGAACTAAAACCCTTTAATTTCAAGCAAGACTATTTCGAGGATGAGAGCGATGAGAAAAATTTTGAAAAATTTTTAGCAATCAAAAATCTAGTTATTCCTAAGAAAAAATCCCTAATACCAGGATTTTTTCCTGAAATAAAAACGCCAACAGATCCAAAAAGTTATTCATCGGAGAGTTCAGGAGAACTGAATTATACAATATCTCCAAAAACGAAAATTTCGACGCGTAGAATTTCGATCCCTTGCCCCCCCCCCAAAAAATTTCTAGACGATTAAGTTTCCCTTAAAACACCAATAGAAAGGCCCCTGTCTTTACAGGAGGAATTAAACAGAGCTGTAGAAACCCACGGTATAACTGTAAAGAAAACTCCTCCCAAAGATTTAACTAAAACAAACCTGCGAGAAGCTATGGATTTAATAAATTTCCCCATAAAAACAAGTCAAAGTACATTGCCCGAGAATAAAACTCCCAAGGATGACCAGCAAGGACAATATCATGATATAACTGTGTCAAAGGTCAAGCCTAAACAGTGTACTTCATGGAGGGAAACCCTAGTGCAAAAAATGCCCCATCCCCCTGAGGACATGGCCTTCAAACAGTGGAGGAACCCCGCAAAAACTCTTGATTCCTCCCAAAGCTCTCAAGAATCTTTTAAATCTCCCGAGTTGAAAACTCAAGACGAGGACCTAGAGAATCAGTCTTGTACTTCCAAAGGAGTAGAAATTTACGAAGGAAGGGCAGGTGATACCTCAAAAATTGCCACCTCTAAAAGTTCTAATCCGGATTCGTCGGAAACCAGTTTCGAAGATTCTGAAAACGAATCAGACCATATTGTAGTTAAAGAAAAAGGGACATCAAGACCAACTTCAGCAGCCACACACGCGAAACAAACTAAATTAAAAGGTTAAGAATTTTCGAAAAAATAATAAAAGAAGTTTTATCTTATTTCAGACCCAAAAAAGAAAAAACTGGAAGAAACCGACGATATAACAACGACAGAGTCAGGAAGAACGGTTAAGAAACCTGACAGATGGAAATATCCCTAATTAATGTAAAAAGAAATTTTAAATCCCTTATGAAAATCAACTTATGATCCACCATAATAAATTTAACAGTGTGCAAGTAAAGTTAACCAAGTCAATATTAATGAAAAATAATAATAATAATAATACGAGTGACATCAAAACATTGGTGATCAGATAGAAAGGTGGGAACAGAAAATAGCCAAAGGTAGGAAGCTCGTGGTCTACTGAGGACGACAACTGACATTGTGGGAAGCCTGGGGAGGAACTCAAGGCCCACATGGGTTTTAATTTGGGGGTTTTGGATGGTACCCTCATTTTTCATATTAGAAATCGACCCAAGTCAGAAAAAAGATTTATTTCATCAAAAAAAAAACAAAAAAAAAAAACTACCAGAACAGAAGCGTCTAATTATGAGCTGAAACTATTCGTGGATGTGAACCGGATCACAAGGATCATGAATTCCGTTCCCTTGGATCCTGTTCATATTTATGAATGTTATCATGATTTTTCTGTTCTAAGAGAAACTGTTGGAACTTTGTCTTGTTATAATAATACAGAAAGAATAGACTCGAGTTACAAAACAGAATTACTATTACAAAATGTGGGTACGATAACCATACAAGAAGGGTGTCGACTCGTAACTAAAGAGTCAACTGTTCGAACTCCGTTAATTACCACGAGCACAAATATAATAAGTCCCAAAATAACCAACTTCAAGGCAATTAACCTGTCGTACACAATTCCCAATATAGAAAACGAGGAAATGAAAACTTCGATATGGTCAAAAATAGAAAAGAATAAAGGGACAATAAGGCTTACAAAAATAAGAGAAGCATTAGATTCCCAGATTCCCCTATTTACAAATGAAGACCAGAGATTAACGTATGTGGATAATAGATACGGATTGTTCTCAACCAATTTCTGGTGGAACATACTATAGGCCGTATGTTTCGTATTGGCGACTTCCCTGACCATAAGAAACCTATTGACGTTTAATTACGGAAAAATCCTGAGACTAAGAAGGCGAAAACCAAGAGAAGAACACGGGGAAATGGCTGAAATGCAGAGGTTAAACTCGGAACCCCCTGAGAACGTCTAAGCAAAGAAAAAGGGAAGACATTAGAAAACGAGTGGGTATAGAGGTCTACACTCGACCTTGCTATGTCTTTTCCCTCATTGTAGCATCGTTTACGTAAAACCGTGCGGTTACGACGGTCCAACATGCGTTCCTTAAACAGCACGGACGTGAGTGAACAATGCAGGCATGAAGTATGTTGTAAAATTAGACCTCAAAGCTAATCATGTAGTATAAATTCTGATTAAACGATTATTTTCAATCTAATGTAAAATTAGCTAAGTGTTGAAACAAATTAAAATAAAGTGTATGTAGTAGTGTATATTAGAAAGCATAATAAGAGACCACACTTAAAGTTAAAGAATTAGTATTTTATATCGTCGTTAGGCTATAACCACTTAGAAGAAACTTCTATGTATTGAATTTCCCAATGGGAACTTTGCATATATATTTCAACCAAAATGATAAAAATTTCGTTTTATGTACTAATATTAGTGTGTTTATTTAACTCTGTCTCGTAGCGTAAAATTCATGTACCCAATCGATACGTGACTTACTTGTACTATGAGTATTTACTTTAAAGAACGTGTGATTCTGCCTCATTATTTTTATTACAGGAAGTGGATTGACACATTGGATATCGAGCATTACAATGAATTGCCAAGTGCAGATACAACCTAGTAGCATCTATTTTCATCATACCTAAACCAACGAAGAGTACTCACCATACACTCCAGGCAATTTTCATCCCAGCTTCGTCTACGAAAACAACAGTTACCTTTTGATCGTTGTTTCCTCGACCATGAACCATATTAAGTATCAGGTGACATTATATTTGAATCTCAGTATCCAGTACATTATTGAACTATATAATCACATAAATTCTGAGAACCCTATTGATCACTACAAGATATAAGTACATAAATATCGCCTTTGATAATCATTACGGACCCATATACCATATGATCGTAAAGTTATGATATTTGATGACCCCAAAAACTATTTATGTGCCACAGACTCATGCGTTAAATCCCTTTCAACCATCTCTTGGAATCCATCCTATCCCCTCTGTGTCGAAAGTCATATCTCTGTTATCCCATAAATGTGACGAGATAGTTTCTGAATAATGGACCTAGAAACCAAAATTAACCCCAGTGACCAACCCCTCAGTGACAATATGCCCCCCCCCCCACAAGTTAAGGACAATATGTTGAAGGAGTCACTATAGTTTGATGTCAACCCGTTCCAAATCCAAACTTCAAGTCCCCCATAATTAACCTAGGAATCACTTCAAAGGTGAAAAGATGCAAGCCATGGTCTAACAATTCTATTAAAGATACGAAAGAACAATTTTATGAGAGAACATATTCTCTATGTGTCTCAGAATATCCTAAAAGTGATGAGTTTAGAAGAAAATAAATGCACTCCCAATGTTCAACCCTTTAAAGATATGGCACCCTATGAACTGTCAAAAATCAAGTGAGAATGAACTCTGGTAGCATATTCCCACACCTGTAATTAGAAGTATTATTTTCCATTTGACAATCAGAGAAATCTTGTTTTGTGAACACAATCGTGCTTGAACTGTCCCATGAAGAAACCATAACGTAAGTGCTTTAAAAATGTTTGCCAAGACGAAAGGAGTAAAGGACAATAATTTACAGCAGAAGGATTGAGTACACTAAAGACTCGATTGGTGATGGAATAGATGTGAATTTACCTATGTTACTTCTTAATAACTTTGATAACTCGAAAATCCCAATATCCCATCATTAACGTTGCGTAGCAAACATCCCCAGTGAAAGTGTTTTAATGTTACCAGTGAACATGGTAAACCCAATATTGTGTGTTTTAAATCGTTCTTGTTTGTTGTGTTAGATGTCCAGATAGAGTTATATGTAGCGTTGTCAAGCTATCCACTCAATGTAGGATAGATAGAAAATACTGTGCTATGTAGACAGCAAAAAAAAGCCTTGTAAAACGTGAATTCAAAAAAAATCTTATGTAAAGGGAGAATAGCCCCAACCTTGTTAAAAATGTGAAAGTAATCAGTGTTAGATGTAGAAAAACAAAGTCTTTAGTATAGTAGCTAGCCTAGAACCATGAATAATCTTAGTCCGGTAGATGAATTTTAGATAGGGACGTAGAATAAAATAAGAAAAGTAATAGAGAGAATTTTTAGCACTCCTGAGTAAGCCAAAATATAAACATGAATTATGTAGAATAAATAGTTAATAAATTGCGAACATTTCAAAAGCCCAAAGGCAAGCAAGTGCTAATGACGGGACGTCATTAATTAATGGGAAGGGTAATATGTATCGTGAGTAAAATATTTAAAATACCAAATATATTTAAAAGATATATTTAAAATACCAAAATAAAGTTCCTTCTTTCTAAAGATAATTCCGACTTCCTCTAATTAAGTTTAAATCTAGTGTCAAAAAAAGAAAGAAAAGTCCTTAATCAGCAAACATATAAATTACAGTTAGCCTCGGACAAAGAACAGCGCTATCCAAGCTTTGGATTTCGCTAAGACAGTGGGCAATAAAAAAAAGATGCTACGCACAATATTTCTAAGAAAGTTTAAACTATGAGAACCGTGTGAACGTTTGAATCATCAGAAATATTTAAAACAATTTATTGGACGAAGGGTTCGCATCCTTGGGCCACTTGAGGCAATTATGAGCCAGTTCTTACAGCGCAGGACAAAAGAACTACGTTTGATAGTGGGGTAAAAGTCCTTTTTGGAGGGATTCGTAAAGGAGAGTTAGGACCATTTAGATAGAATTATTTCGGCGTACGATCTTTACAATTCTTTCATTGCTGTATCTCAGTCAACATTATTGTCATTTGAATTGACCCACTGCAGTTCACCTAAAAATTTAAATCTCAATAAATCTATTGCTTTTTACCTGTGTTTATTTCACTTTATATGTCTGTATCTAGCCTAACGACAGGTAATTAGTTCGCATATCTCCAAGGCACGTTCCCAAGGAATCTGATCTACAGATAGCTCAAGGAAAAGAGGTCACATTTATATTTCTATACATTTTATTTTCTCTCAATAATTGAGGGCGGCGCGGTCATAAATTTACTTCACTCCCCATTGCTGTGGCGCGAGGCTTGTTGACACAATCTTTAGCGCTATAAGTGGCGCTATCGGAGAACTTATAAGGTGTAAGTTCACGACCTTTGGGCATAATATTACCTTTGACGCGGTCAATATTTATGACCACAATTAAGCCCAGTCCCTTTCTTTTATAGCCACACTTTCCTCAAAGTCAATTTTCATCGCTACATGTGTGTGTGTGTGTGTGTGTCTGTGTGTTTGTGTGTGTGTCTGTGTGTTTGTGTGTGTGTGAATTTTGGAAAAAAATAGAGCTTCATCTGAGCTATTGGTGGCGACTAGGGGGCGTTGAACCGAAGTTTTAGTTGCTGGAAGTTTCTACAGTGGCAGGTAGTGTGCAATCGTTTAATCTTGTGACAACTGGGACCGAGCTCGCGGATCCGTATTACCAATCATAGCTTCAATCCACGGTTTTATCACTCAGAGCTGTTCGAAATACTGGGAGCGAAATAAATTGCTATTTTGTATTTGGCTATTATTTTATTTTACCTTTCCTGTTTTCTGTTGGAATTCTATGTTCTCCTGTTTTCAGCAGAACTTTCAGTTCCTTTTTAGTTTGAAATTATAAAAACAGTATATTATAGAACATTAGTGCCTATCTAGGTTTCATGCGTCTAACTACATGAAATGTAGAATTTGTTGCTTTTTCGATGAAAAATATGGAAAAAAATTGAAAATTCGATCAGATAAGATTATTGAATGTGTAGTAGTAGTCAAAGAACTTCACAATTTTGTGAAGCCTCAGAGGGAAAATCATTGAAACTCAAGGTTATTCACTGTATTAGTGAATCCCACTGTATGCGGTTTCAAACTCATATCTACAAAAATGTGGTATTTTTTTGATGAAAATACAGTGTTCACTTATGAGTTCTTGCTCCTTTTTATAGGGGTATAATGCTTTGGAAGCCACATCTGTCTCGTGTGTGAGGGAAGATTGTTAGTTTGCAATGCTACAGTAGTTACTTAAAGCATGTACTTCGTCCGTCAATATGTTTTGTTCTGATGGCATATGTTATGGAAACATGGTCAATTAAGCATTGCACATCAGTGGGCCACTATTGACCGCTTATGACAGGTTAACAAGTTTAAATATAAATGCCCTGGTTTTATATGTAAGGATAATGCAGCGTGGTCAGTTAGCTTAGTTTACTTTGAAAATTAAGGTAGATAAGCACACTAATATGAATGCAGAGATGAGTGTTCAATTCGATGTAAGTTGATTGTTTTTTTTTCTTCAATTTTTACTTTTACTTACCAAGTGGTTTCCAGGTGAAAATTTTCTTCTGGGGAGTTTTCCGAGGTAACATGTTGCACCCTATGGAAAAAAAGATAAACCACGACTTACGGAGTAGATCTAGTACCTATGATCAAAATCCCATGGTTTTGAGATGATTAAGAGAAAAATCTTAGAAAATAATTGGTTATTCATTGTATCAGTGAAAAATTCCTCGATAATTTTGTTTGTAATCTAGGTTTTGTATTCTATTGAAGCAAATTTATTTTTTGAGAAATGAAGAAAGACCCCAAAAGGGTGTAACAGGTCTTGCCAAACGTTACAGCATCAAATACGTTACATCAGAGAAACCTATTGTTCCGGTTTCAAGCGTAAGCAGTTTTACGTCATTATCTATGAATTAAGTAAAAAACATAAGAATCCTTGTTTGTGATTGGATGGATTTGAAAGTAATAAATCAAATGATAAAAATGGATGTTTCACTGACGTCTTTATTATTTTTATATGTGTTTTCATAGAAATTGCTTGTTTTCCACGTCTTTATATCATGTGTGTTACCCAGCCTCTTGAACCGAAAATTTAATTTGCTCTTAAATATGTATATTTTTGTTTCTTTTATAGGAGACCCCCGACTATGTTCATGGTGGAGAGAACAAATTGGATGCGTGGAGTCTCATGGAGTCTGAAGAGGTCTTCCTTTGTATAAATTCAGCTGGGGAGGTGGATGAAGTGTGTGAGTTATATTATACCAAGGAAAGGTTTTCATGTACCTTGGAGGATTCGGTGAGGGGGGGGTCTTCAGGGAGGAAGTTCATCGAGGATGATGAGCGTGTACTTGACGGTCTCCCGCTTCTGAGAAAAACTGGAATACTCGAGGATGACGATATTTAAATAATTGTGCCTGATATTATACACTTAAAGACCATTATAAACATGGATTTGACTAGAGAATAAAAATATTTAGAAGAACGATTTTATTTTAATAGCTTAGATTTCTTAAGAAATATCAATGTATAAATTTTAACAAACAATGTCTGAAAAATATTTTAGGCAGGATGATGTGATGTCAGAAGGGTGCAAGAGAGTAGTAATAGTGTGACACAGTGTTGGGAATCGAAATAATAGCAATAGAAAATATATCCATTGATGGTGTTCAAACGTTAGAAGACACTTAAAATGCTGATCATACTTGAAATGGGCCACACAGCAGTTTTAGTGTGGTGCTGTGGTGTGAATTGCTTGGAGTATTACGCTCTAGGAAAGACATGCCGAATTTTCGCTGTTCAAAAAATACATTGTTTAATTTAGATTCAATAGCTTATTTTCGGAGCGAAACGGTTGGATATCTCTAAGGGAGATCATGAAGGCTGGTGCCACGTGGATGACGTAGGGGAAGGTGTGTAATGTCACGGTTGTGTGGGAGTGTTTTGAAGGTTATCATGAATGGCTTGGTTCGCGATAAGCTTGAATCAATGGATTGAATGTACAATTTTTAACAAGAAATATCTGAAAAATGACTTGGAGGTCATTCGGGCGATGTCAGAGGGGTGCCACAGAGAAGTAATAGTGTGGCACTGTGGCAAGAATTGCTTGGAGTATCACACTCTAGCAATGAAATGCCGAGTTCCGCTATTCAAAAATATACTGTTTAATTTGCATTCATGGGCTTATTTTCGGTGGGAAAAGCTAGAAAACGTCCTAGAGAGGGGATGAGTGGGTGATTCCACGTGGATGCTGGAGGGGCAGGCGGATAAAGCTGTTATGGTGTGGAGTGCTTTGTAGAGCATCATGAATGGCTTGGCTTGCAAAAACTTGAATAACCAGATTGAAGCATAATTTTTAACAAGGAATGTCTGGAAAATGTCTTAGGAATGATGAAGGGCGTGTCATAGGGTGCCGCTAAGCAGTAATAGTTTTATAGTGTGGCGTGAATTGCCCTGGGGGCATCTTGTTGATGGTGGATTGCTAAAACATAAGTCATTGGATTTCAAAGCATGTTTTTATTATGAAAATATCACCTTTGGAATAATGAGAGAGCCAGAGGGTACAGTATGCCATCTATAGTTTGCCAGGGTGGCATGCATTGCCATGGACTATCACTCTCTAGAGCTTAAGAATAAGGTTTTAGGTATTAAAAAATTTTTTCGGGAGAGGGGGACTAAATTCTAACATCCCAGTCAAAGTAACGGCGCAGTTTCGTTAAAAAGCTCTTAATATAGTATAAATTTAACTCCAATACCAACGCGCCCTCTGGAAATGATTGCTTCGGGGAGGGGGGGCGTATTGTCAGGATATTGTGCAATATTCATAAGTTTAGCTCCAAGAAAACGGGGTATTGCCCTTTAAAGCACTTATTATGGGTTAAATGTGCATCCAATGTCAACCTTTCCCTCTGGAAATGATTGCTAGGGGAAAGGTGGGGCGTATTGTCAAGATGGTTGGAAATCTAACATTCCACTCAAGAAACGATGCATTTTCGTTAAAAAGTTCTTAATAGGGCTTAAATTTACATTTAATATCAACCTTTCCATCTGGAAATGATTGCTAGGGGGAGGGAGGGGTGTATTGTCACGATGGTGGGAATCTAACATCTCACTCAAAGAAACGATGTATTTTCGTTATTCAGTTCTTAATAGGGCTTAAATTTGCATCTAATATCAACCATATCACCTGGTATTGAATTGTAGGACCCAACCACCTTTCTATAATACATATTTTTTTAATATATTACAATAAACTTTTTTTCACGTTTTATTTTTTGTTTGTTCATTTTTTTAACTGTTTTTTTTTCTGTGTTTTTAATATTGTTAGTAAATTTGTTTGAAATAATGCAACTTTTATTTATAAAGTCTGTGTTTTAAATATTTATTGTTTATCACAATGAAGGAGATGACATAATGTAAGCACCTCTTCCGTCTTTATTGCTAGAAATATTTTTAGCGCAATTGGCTCTGAAAATAAATATTCCCCGTCTTCGTTCCAATTGACGCGGGTGCACGGAAAAACAATGGTTACGTTCGGAATCCTGCCAGGTGTGTCATGCAATTGACAGAGGTGTGTCTTGCGACGTCATCGGAATGTGTTATTTCTTAAAGTATTGAGTAAGACAGAATATTGGGAATGGCTTGTTAGTCCTCTTGCTTGGAGCGCTGTTCCATTGGAAGGGCATTGACCTTTCGAGTCCTAGCGAGGACAAAGAACTAAAGAATGAAAAAAAGAAACACTTTGAACATTTCGGGCGAAAAAAAAGCCAAAAAGGTATTATGTTACAGTGAAGCTTGCCTTCATTGCATAAGGGTGTGTGCTGACCTTACATAAAGTGTGCACCGTCATTAAGTTAAAAGAAAGAAAAAATGTCATGAAGATTTCGCGCGAAAAAATAAAATGTCAAAAATTATGACGTGACAGTGATGGTTGCTCTGTTATTACGTGATCTCAAATATGGTGTGTGATGTCGTTAAGTTACAAGAGGGATTCCCCCATTGGTTCCTAACGCAAAGTTACATAAAATTATGTCAAGCATGTTACACCTGACCGTTTAAGAGGGGCTAAGTCATGTGATGTCATTGGTGTCCAAAGGGGTGTGTCGTGGGAGTCTTGCCAACTGTGTTCCCTTTAATAGGACCGGTGACCACTTTACACAGATGCGATGGCTTGAGGGGCAAGTTGCTCCACTTATCTGACCCTTTAAAATCCCATGTTAATTTCCTATTATTACTACTTGTGTATTATCCCAACCACACTTCACTTAACCATATGCATATACCTGGAATTCTGGCAATCTTGCCAGGGGTGGGAAGTCTGCCAGCTGGAAACGGGGCTACGTTTAAAATCCATGTTAATTTTCCTATGGCTGTCTTTAAAATCCTATGTTAATTTCCCTACGAATGTTGCAGAAATCCTATGTTAATTATCTAATTATTGCTACTTGTCTATTTTTTCAACCATACTCCGATTAAACATACTGAAACACTTGGGAATCTTGCCTAGAAACAGGGCTGTCGTGATGTCTCAGGGCATGTTGTTACGTAACAGGGATGAGTATCAATTCTTATGGGAAAAGGACTGTCGTGATGTCTCAGAGCATGTTTTACGTAACAGGGATGAGTATCAATTCCTATGGGAAAAGGGAGGGCAAGTTGTAGAAAGCAGAGTGGCATTACTACTTGTTTATACCCCAAAAGCCTTGTTATATGATATTTAGACTATTTTGATCAGAATGGCTATCTCAAAATTTTTCTTAGATGCATTCCGGGACAAAACGACGTGTGTGGGGGGGGGGAATAAGGGGGTAGCTGCCCTCCGATCACTTTGACTCTTAAAAAGAGTCATAGAGTGCCTGATTACCAGTCCAGCAAGCCCCATCCGAAGTTTGTATGACCACATTTTTTGTAAAAACCTTATATGTCACCAGGGCATAACTTACATTCCTTGCCCTCAGGAATGGGGGATTTTTTATCCACAAAAACACAATTTCCAGACCTTACGCTGAACAAAATGGCTATCTCAATATTTTGATTGAAAGTGTTTGGAGAAATGATGGGCATGGGGGGGTCATTTGCACGCTGATCACTGTCTACTAATAAAAAGGAATTAGTCTTCTCAATTTTCAATTGAATGAGCCCTTTTTGAAATTTCTAGGACAACACTCCCTATAAAAACGTAATATGCCCCCAGGGCATAACTTAGGATCCTTGTTCTGAGGGCTATGGGGGGAGGGCTGTTCTCCTCAAACACATAATTTCCAGAACTTTCAACAACATTGAACAAAATAGCCATATGAAAATGTTGATCAGAAATGTTTGGGAAATGATGGGCATGTGGCGAGGTGATTCTCCCTCCGATTAAATTCGACTATTAAAAAGGACAATATCCCTCTCAATTTCCAATCCAATGACCCCTTTATGAAGTTTTTACGACAACGCTTTCTAAAAAAACATTATATGCCCCAGGGCATAACTTACAATATTAGCCCTGAGGGCTGTGGGGGGTGTCATACTCAAAAACATAATTTCATGACCCTTCAACTATGTTCAACCAAATGGCCATATCAAAACGTTGATCAGATGTGTTTGGGGAAATGATGGGCGTGGGGGGGGGGTATTCACCCTCAGATCGCTTTTGACTATTAATAAGATCACTAGCCATTTCAATTCCCAATTGAGTTACATGAAATTATGTCAAGAATATTACACCTGACCGTTTAAGAGGGGGTAAGTCATGTGATGTCATTGGTGTCCAAAGGGGTGTGTCGTGGGAGTCTTGCCAACTGTGTTCCCTTTAATAGGACCGGTGACCACACTACACAGGTGCGATGGCTTGAGGGGCTGGTTGCTCCACTTATCTGACCCTTTAAAATCCCATGTTAATTTCCTATTATTACTACTTTTGTATTATCCCAACCACACTCCGATTAATCATATGCATACATCTGGAATTTCGGCAATCTTGTCAGGGGTGGGAAGTCTGCCAGCTGGAAACAGGGCTGTGTTTAAAATCCATGTTAATTTTCCTATGGCTGTCTTTAAATCTCATGTTAATTTCCCTACGAATGTTGCAGAAATCCTATGTTAGTTTCCCTATTATTGTTACTTGTCTATTATGAACCATACTCCGATTAAACATACTGAAAAACTTGGGAATCTTGCCTAGAAACAGAGCTGTCGTGATGTCTCAGGGCATGTTGTGACGTAACAGGGGTGCGTATAAAATCCTAAGGGAAAAATCCCATGTTGCAGAAAGCAGAGTGGCATTACTACTTGTTTAAACTCCAAAAGCCTTGTTATATGATATTTAGACTATTTTGAATAGAATGGCTATCTCAAAATTTCTCTTAGATGCATTTCGGGACAAAACGACGTGTGTGTGTGAGGGGGGGGGTATAGGGGGGTAGCTGCCATCCGATCAGTTTGACTCTTAAAAAGAGCCATAGAGCGTCTGATTAACAATCCAATAAGCCCCATCCGAAGTTTATATGAGTATGATTTCAATAAAAACCTTAAATGTCACCAGGGCATAACTTACATCCCTTGCCCTGAGGGCTGGGGGGATTTTTTATCCTCAAAAACATAATTTCCAGACCTTTCTGATACGCTGAACAAAATTTTGATTGTAAGTGTTTGGTGAAATGATGGGCATTTGTCCTCTGATCTCTTTCGACAAATAAAAAGGCACTAGCCCTCTCAATTTCCAATCGAATGATCCCTTTCTGATGCTTCTACGACAAAACCTATTATAAAATTCTTATATGCCCCGGGGGCATAACTTGGGGCCCTTATTCTGAGGGCTATTGGGGGAGGGTTGTCATCCTCAAAGACATAATTTCCAGAACATTCAACTACGTTGAACAAAAAGGCTATATCTAAATGTTGATCGGAAATGTTTGAGGAAATAATGGTCCTGGGGCGGGGTGATTCTCCCTCTGATTACTTTCTACTATTGAGAATGACAAAAGCCCTCTCAATTTTCAATCGAACGAGCCCTTTTTTGAAGTTTTTATGACAACGCTTTCTATATAAAAACATTATATGCCTCCAGGGCATAACTTATAATATTAGCCCTGAGGGCTGTGGGGGGGGGGGGTATGTCATACTCAAAAATATAATTTCTGGACCCTTCAACTACGTTAAAAAAATGGCTATATTAAAAAGTTGATCGGGTATGTTTGGGGAAATAATGGGCGTGGGAGGGGGCATTCGCCCTCCAATCGCTTTTGACTATTAACAAGGGCACTAGCCATCTCAATTCCCAATTGATTGAGCCCTTTTTGAAATTTCTACGACAATGCATTCTATAGAAACCTTACATGCCCCCAGGGCATAACTTACAACTTTAGCCCTAAGAGTTGTGGGGGAAGGGAAGAGGGATTGTCATTGTCATACTAAAAACATAATTTCCGGACCCTTCAACTACGTTCAAAAAAATGGCTATATCAAACTGTTGATCGGAAGTGTTAGGGAAATTGAATTGAATGAGCTTTTTGAAGTTTTTACAACGACGCTTATTCTATAAAAACCTCCCATGCTCCCAGGGCATAAATTTTGTCCTGGGGGCCGTGGGGGGTTTGTCATCCTCAAAGACATAGTTTCTGGACCTTTGAACTACGTCGAACAAAATGCCTATCTCAAAATATTGATTGAACGTGTTCGGGAGAGGGGGTTAGTTGTCCTTCAATCACTTTTGACTATTAAAAAGGGAACTAGCCCTTTCAATTTCCAATCGAATGAGCCCTTTTTGAAGTCTCTACGTCAGCACTTTCTATAAAAACTCACAAGCCTTACCCTGAGGGTTGTGGGGTTGTCATCCTCAAAGACTTAATTTCCAAAACTTAAAATTACGTTGAACAAAATAGCTATCTCAAAATTTTGATTGGATGTGTTTGGAGAAATGGCGGGCGTGAGATGGGGGTTTGTTGCCTTTCAATCACTTTCGGATATTAAAAAGAGTACTACCTCTCTCAATTTCCAATTGAAGGAGCCCTTTTTTAAGTTTTTACAGAACCACTTTAGGTAAAAACCTTATATGCCCCCAGGGCATTATACCACCCTTACCCTGAGGGCTGTGTGGGGGTTGTCGTCCTTAGAGACCTAATTTTTTAACTCTCAACTACGTTGAAAAAAATGGCTATCTTAAAATTTTGATTGGATATGTTTGGGGGAATGGTGGGTGTGAGAGGGGGGTTAGTTGCCCTCCAATCACTTTCTACTATTAAAAAGGGCACTAGACTAGCCTTTTCAATTTCCAATCGAATGAGCCCTTTTAGAAATTTCTACGACAACACTTTCTATAAAAGCCTTATATACCCCAAGGGTATAACTTACAACCCTTGCCCTGAGAGACATGGGGGGGGGGGGGTTATCATCCTCAAATACCTAATTTCTAAAACTTTCAACTGCATTGAATAAAATGACTGTCATACACATTTGATGGCATGAGTGTTGGGTAAAAATGTGTGTGAGAAGGGGGCTAACTGTACTACCGTTACTTTCTACCATTAAAAAATGAAAAAGCCCTTTCCATTTTCTACCGGGTGAGCCCTTTTTGAAGTTTTTACGACAGCACTTTCTATAAAACCTTATATGCCCCAAGAATATAGCTTACAACCCTTGCCCTGAGGGGGTTATCATCCTCAAAGACCTAATTTCCAAACCTTTCAACTGCGTTAAACAAAATGGATATCTAAAAATTTTGGTTGTATGGGTTTGGGGAAATGGTGGGCGTGAAAGGGGGTTAGTTGCCCTCCAATCACTTTCAACTATTAAAAAGGGCACTAGCCATTTAAATTTCCGATTGAATGAGCCCTTTTTGAAGTTTTTACTACGACGCTTTTTATAAAAGACATTACATGCCCCCAGGGCCTAAATTAAAACCCTCGTCCCGACAGCTGGGGAGGTTTGTCATCCTCAACAACCTAATTTCCAGAACTTTCAACTACGTTGAACAAAATGACTATCTCAAAATTTTGATTGGATGTATTTTGGAAAATGGTGGGCGTGAGAGGGGGGCTAGTTATCCTCCAATCACTTTCGACTATTAAAAAAGGGCACTAGCCCTTAGAATTTTCAATTGAATGAGTCCTTTTTAAAGCATCTATGACAACGCTATCAATTAAACGTGTATATACCCCAAAGGCAGAACTTAAGAGCCTAGTTCTAACGGTAGTCGGAGGAGTGTGATACTTAAAGACACAATTTCAACATATTCCAACTACGTAAAAGAAAATTGCCATTTCAAAATTCCGGTTGAATGTTTCTGTTATCATGGTGGGCGTGGAAGGGGTGTAAGTAGTATTCCATCTCCTTTCGACTTTTAAAAGAGAACTAGCCATTCCAATTTTCAATCGAATGAGCCCTTTTCGAAGTTTCAACGACAACTCTTTAAAAAACCTTAAAAAAAGACAACTCCTTAAAACTCCAATTTCCAATCGAATGAGCCCTTTTAGAAGTTTCAACAACAACTCCTTCGATGCGAAGTGCCCTGGTCTAAGACCAACCCCCCCCCCCAAAAAAAAATTGTAAATAATACATTGTGCCAACATCGTTATTTACTTAGGCAACGCTATTGTGCTGCCTATGATTATAGTGATTATTTTCTTTTTAATGCCATGAAAAATAAAAATTGTTTCCAGTAAAGCGCAAATGACATTCTGATCTTCCGAAGCGAAGTGGAGGCTAGCCCTACTCCCGTTTGTGGCATTTTCTGTTCGGTTTAAGTTTGCTTGGTTTTTTATTGTAATTTCTGTTCGTTTTGGGTTCCCTTTATTTATTGATAGTGATTTATGATCATTTTACGCTTGAATTAATATTTGAATTTGTTTCTACTTGTCTTTGGTTTAATGTGGCTCTTTACATTTCAGTGAAAAAATTTGTTTTATCTTTTTTTTTTAATTAAGGGCACATAGAGCCCACTTCACTGTTTACTTAGGCAGCGCCATTTCACTCCCTAAGATTTGGCCCAATCTACATGTCTAGTATAATCTTTAAGCCTATCGGAGACGGAAAAGCTTTAGCGGCCATTCTCGAAAGTCAACATTCGGTACAAAATTAGTTCAAAATTTAGCCACAATTTTCGAGCCAATTGGAGAAATGATTTTAGAGCCTTATTTTGGATGTCACGAATCTTTTCATCTTTTCTTTTGGTATTATCAAGAATCTTGAAAGTTCAAATTCCCGGTAGATTAGGGAAACAACCTTTTGACTTTAAGGCGAAATAATTTTTTTTTTCAAATTATCTTCAGTTCTTGGGTCCTGTTAGCCCAGGGAACAACAGACATAAGTTTCAAGCAGTTCAAAAAAGCTAGGCTTTTGGTTGAGCCAATATTTTTTGGAAACAAACATTTTTTGATCCTATCAATCCTAGCCCAACATAAAATTGTAATAAAATCGCATTTCGACAAAATTTTATTTCAGAAAAACAATAATCATTACAATCTACAACTACAAAACAAATAAAGGGAAACAAAAAGAAATGAAGGAATTTGAAGGAGCTAAGGAAAAAATTAAAGAGCAATTATGAAGCAAAAAGAGGTTTTCACAAAAGATTAAACAAAAAGAAAATATTTATTTTGAGCATGCAACAGCTTAAATAAACAGGTGAGGCCACGAACGATGATTTTAGGAAGACGGGGTCAATTCAGGCTACAGATAGAACCCTGTGCATTGAATCTGAACACGTAATTTATGATATTATCAAAAAATGAAAAAGAAAAACAAAATAACTAAAACATGAAAAAAAAGAAAAATAAGGAAAACGAATCAGAAAACCCCCACATTATTTATCGGAATCAAATAATTTCACGTGTTTTACGACTACACTACATCACGCATAGAAATCAAGGGGCTCATCTCTATCTTCAGTTTTTAAGCTTGGGTGTGTTCAAATCAATGTTTGCTAAAAGAAAAAAGAAGACAGTTTGAATACAATAAGCTCAGAGGGGGGGGGGGGCCTTATTGGGTCTTAAAGATTCAGAATTGTATTAAAAAGGTAACTTTTTATCCATTTTATCTTTATTGTTATCTAAAAAATGAAAAATATTCTGTTTCAGCAGTGGTTCGAAATAATGTACATAAAGACTGTTTTTGATGATTTATGAAATATAATCACTACCCCAAGCTTTCATTTGTAGTCTTAGAAATTTCAATTTTCGATGGTAGTAGGAGCCAATAAAAGAAGGAATATATATATATATATATATATATATATATATATATATATATATATATATATATATATATATATATATATATATATATATATATATATATATATATATATATATATATATATATATATATATATATATATATATATATATATATATATATATATATATATATATATATATATATACATATATACATATATATATAAAACTAATACATAAAAGTAAAAAAAGCATACAAAAAATAAACATAATATATATATATTTCTAGCTTTTTCAAGAATATTCGTTTTCCGAAAATATAAAAAACCATCAATATAAGTTATAGTAAGCAGTTGAGTAACGCATGACTAACTTCAATATATTTAAAAATACGATTTCTGCCATAAAAGGCCGCAAAACTACAATTTGGCCCGAGTAGGACAAAAATACTACCAAGTCAACATTCCAAGTTCGGCAATTGAATTTTATCTTCCGAATATATCCTATTGGTCTCCTAGTTTTCGAGGCTATGGTACTACTCGACCGCGTATTCATCCGTATACTTAAACTTAACTGAAAAACCTTTTCCCATGCTGATCAATGGTCTGCGTTGCGCAGGTACCGATCTCCTGATTCCATGCCTTCGGCCAGTAGTGGGCGAATCATCCGACGCTTCCCATATTTTTTCCCCAGATTTCCCCAGGTACCCACTTAGAGCTGGGTCGACTCTGGCTGATCTTAATAGGGCCACACGATTAACCCCCGTTCCCAAACAAACAACCAGCGACACCAGGACTCGAGCTCAGGATTTTAGAACCTCAGAACCATTTTAGAATTTAGAACCTCAAACATTTAGAACCTCAGAACTCAGGATTTTAGAATTTCAGAACCTCAGGATTTTAGATCCAGAGCGCTAACAACTCTGCTAGGACGGCTCACCCGTATAGACATAAACAATTAACATAAAATTAATGGTTGATATATCATATAGACTATGGAAACATAAGCTATACTATACTGGAATGATTTTTATCATAATCAGGAAAAAACTACCTTTCCTTTTATGAAACAAACACAGCTGTTCAAAAGCAAAAACAGTTGAATCTAAACAAACACTGTTAGCAATGTTAGTCAACTATAGACAGAATACCTGGATTAGAACAGGAGTCAGTAACTTATACCCCGCGGTCACCACGGAGCCACCCGTGGAATTTTGTTTAGTTTTATGTTAGCTAGTAAATTTGTTTAGTCAGTTTTTAGTATATCTTTTGTTTTTAGTGTTAGCTCAACAATGTTAGCCTACACCTATGGGTCTCAGGCACAATGAGCATAAAAAAGAAAGAAGAACAGGAAGAAAAACAGAAATAATTTTTGATTTTTGTAAAAAATAGTCGATATCCATCTATTCTCTGAATCAAGAACAGTTTGAAGAAACAAATAAGGAAAACCTTCTAACGCTTTTTCAACCAGAGACACTGTAATATCTGCTTGAATCACTTGCCGCACGTAAGAAACAATAGAATGAATATTCGCTCCAGTCGGCAGTAAACTAAGGAACGCTGTCATTACGCCTAAAAAAAGGAAGAAAAAAGTCAATAAGAGTCTTCGGACGTACAATGCCTATGATAGTAACTTTTGCCTAAATACACATAGCTTGAAGCCCCTTATTTTGAAATCAAAATAAAGATCTTTTTGCATGGAAGAAAGGGCGGAGAATGATTTTTTTTTTATTCCAAGGATATATATTAAAATACAGTGGCTCACCCATTTATTATTTGAAGACTAAATATAAAGAAATAGACACCTTGTAGTGTCTACAATATTCACGTCGTGCAATGTTAAAAAAGAAAGCAAAATTCCATTTATCTGATGATTAGGGCCAGGGGCCTAAACATATATCTTGTATGTTTAAACTAGCACCTGTGTATGTATTTATAATTTTTTTTTTTTTTTTTGAAAACAGATCCATATTTATTTTTGAAAATTAGCACCCCGAGATTTTCTGGCCTGAAAAAACAATCTAGATACGTCAAGAGTTTGAGAAAAATTTTCATTTGAGTGCCGTCAAATTTATGAGCCCATTTCAAGAACATAGATTATATCCCCCCCCCTCCAAGAGTAGCAAAAAATCTGAGATTGCTGATTTTTTACCTTGGAATGAATAGGTGTTATTTTACCGTCTGTAAAGATACACGGGAAGGAAAAAGGAATTCAAGGTTGACTTCCATAACAAACCTGGAATGGAATAAAGTTATTTTGGTGTTTATGAAGGATAAACAGGAATGACAAATTGAATTCGTGCCAGAAAAAAACATACGCGTTAAGTCACATTTATACATATTCAATGAGGAAAAAATATCATAATTTTTTTCCCAGGGGTTGTCGTATCGTTCTTAGTATCTACGATGCATGTAAATTACAAAAGGTGACAAATGACTCCAAACAGTTAAAGAAAAAGGCATGGAACATGAAACAGCAAAAATCGCATTGATTTGTAAAATAAAATGTTGCACAACGAAATCTACGGTTAGAAGACTAAGAAAAATTACAATGGAATGAAGGAACGTGTTAGCTTATCATGTGCGAGACTGTGACAGTTCCTACCCATGATGGTTATCTCCGTTTCATGGTCCTTCATTCAGAAAGTTCAATGGGGGTGGGGGCCTGCCATCCTGTGTTTTCACACACCCTTCCTCTTTACCTCCTCAGGTTTGTCCAGGTACCCATTTCGAGCTAGGTCAACTCTGTCTGAGCTTACAGAGTCATACCATTGACAAAGGATTTTTAGTCAAGTGCCCAATAATTATGATATAGCGTAATTTAGATATTTCACAAATTATAATGGAATAAGGAACGTGTTGTTGATTCATCTGTAAAGGATAAACAGGAAGGAAGAATTGAATTCACGCCAGAATTTCTTAATTCAACCGAAATTGCTGATTTGCCAATATTTGACTTGAAACTAAAGAATAAAATGATGATTATGCCAATGCGTAATTTAGATGTTTCCGAAGAAATAGGTATTTGAGCATTTCTGGTTGTTACTGAATTATATAACAATTTCATCAGGAAGTGGGCCTTTCCAGTTAAAAAGCAATACGTCGGACGTTGCAGCGTTAAAATCAAGACCATATTTTAAGTATTCTGCTTGCAGTTTTTAGAAAGTTTCAGAAATTTTGTTCAAAGTTCGGCTGATGTAAAAAATGTCATCAGCATGAGTGACTAAGGAGATATTGAGGCTTGAAAGAACGCAAGACATCTCACACCAGTCCTAAGCTTTGAGGATGTAGTTATTGATATAGTGAGGCAATTGTACCTTGCCTGGCTCCTCTCTTAACTGGTACAGTTAAAACCAGTGGCCTTGCCATTTCGTCTTCTTGAAGAGAGATTTTAAGACTCGTAGCTTATACATATCCCTTTGAGATGTGATGATAGCAGGATTTACTCCTCTTTTAACAGCCCTTAAAAGCATAAGGGATCAGGGAGACAAAGGCGTGGCGAACATCATGACTCGCCCAGGTGAGTGAACTATCTGTACTAGAAGCACCAAGCAGAGCATTAGAACAATTGCAAGGGCGTCTGCACATCCAATGCCATGTTGAAAGCAAAATTGATGTGGAGGCGTGTAGTATTTTTCTTCAAGCTCTTTTATGAACAGTAGTTCTTAAGCTTGCATAAACTGGTTGATACAGCTACGGGCCTGAAGGATATGCATTGATTGCAGGCTTCCGTTTTGTTTTTTTTTTTGAATAGGAGAAAGATCTCACACGCAGACTGTTGACAGAACCAAGCCTTGTAGTGTCAGATGTTCTAAAAGCGCAAGACCACCATCTTTTACATGTAGAGCGTGAATTCCATCTATGAATCGTGACAGCTTTGGCTTAAGGCACATAACAGCATCAGCCACAGACACTACGGATACTGTAAAATCATAGTCAGAGAATGTATGCAAACATTGTTCAGGCTCTTCAGCATATCTGTGTTCAAGTTTGGTGTCTGGTGTAGAGAATTCGGCCTCATAGAAAGAATACCACTCAGATAGAGGAACATCAGTAGCGGAAAGGGATGTTTTGGGGATCCTTGAAGGAAGTTTCGACCAAAGGAAATGAGGATTACCTTGATTTTTTGTGCTGACTGTTCTGTGATTTTGATACGGTGGTTCTGAAGTTCCTCGGCAAACTTTTTCTTTGTTGCGATGCGGATGGAATTAACAGGACCGTACCGTGGTCGGTCACATTCAATCCATAAATTTAGCCAAAACTTTGCTGAGTCACAAGATTGGGAGAGACCTTGATCCCAATACAGTTCTGGGTTGATTAATGCCCAATTACGTATATACGATGGATTTGGTGTTTTTGGGTGACTAGTGGGTATCTGAGAAGTTTTGTTTGGTGAAAAAGAAAACAATACAGGCAGGTGATCAGATATTATATAATCACATAGAACCTTCGATTGAGAGACATTTAAAGATGAAGAAGTAACAACATGGTCTATGTTGGATGTGAACGAGGAATTGTGAATGTATGTGAAGTCTTGGCCTTTATCGACGACATAAAGATGATTATCGAATCTTTCACCAATCAGAGAAGAGCGGGTAGATCGAGTAGTTAGGTTACAGTTAAAATCTTCAACAATTAGACATGCAGAATTACTCGAAATAATGCTTTAAATGCTTCTACATAACCTTTCCGAGACAAGAGCAAAAAGGTGCTCAGACGTATCAAAATCGTAATCAGTTCACAAATAAACGTCATAGAGTGACGTATCATAAACTTCAACAGCAAGAAAGTAATCACATGATTCTACAAGCAGCGAACGTGAAACGGAATTCCAGTAAGTCACAAGACCACCCGACGGTTCACCACCAGCCCTATTTTGCTTTGCAGAAGATGCGTAGTAAGTGAATTTATTTCTGATATCCAAAAGACTAAGGCTTGACTGGCTTAAAAGAAATTTCACACTGTAACAGGTGTGGCCAGTGGCCTTGCATAACAAACAGAACATACTAGCTGTGCACGTATTTGAACGGTTAGATACGTGATTGGTAGAACCCATCGAACAAAAATAGCACCTGATCGGCAATTAACTGCTAAGTGAACTACCTCGTGACACTTAAAGAATCGACGGGGAAGGAAGAGAAATTCCTGAACAGGTAGACGTTCATAACCAAAGCGCACTGATTCTTTTAGGAAAAAGTGAAGGTCACTACGAGTCTCGAACTGCCCTTTAAAGATGCGGGAAGCGCCACACTGGCTTATCTTCGTGCTTTTGGGAATTAGTTGCTGAAGGTCATAAAAGTCCAAGGATTGGGAGACTTGCTTAACGACGGTTAAGGAGAATGGTTCTTTCGCTGCTTTTTTTTTTGCATTTTGACGTATAGGCCCATGTTAGCCTTTAGATACATTTAAAAATAAAACAATTAAATCTGAAATATCTATACTTTCAAAATATTGAGGGTGTCCACTATATGTCAAATATATTTTTGAAGACACTGTCGGAAACAATCAAAAATCTTGTCAATTATGTCTTCACATTTGTCAGGTCTCAATCGAGGGATACGCGCTCCACACTTTCAGCCCCCTTCCGAAATAGTTTCCGATGTTTCGTTTTTTTTTTACTTTTAAAATCAACCAAAGAAAATATATCTGATATTCTTTACGGGGATGAACTTTTTCCCATTACAAAGATAACATTGAGGCGAAAGGAAGCTCTACCTCTCTATAAGCCTTAAATTCTTGAAGAAGTTGAACTTTGACGAGAATTTCAACTTCTTCTAGGGGTATTTGTGGAATTTTTCAGGACTTTTTTGACCACCACTCAAGAGATTTGCCTTGACTTCCCAGAAAATAACTTGTAAAAATGCATCCATCGAGGATTTATCCAAAACTAAAAATGACATTTCAGGATGATATCCTTCAGTTTTTGAAGGTGGGGGAAGGGTCCTTCGGACCAATCTCAGAGGCCGTGATTTTCACGTGCCTATCTATCTCTATGTGCTGAAATAATGGTGTACATTTCCTAAGGTTCTAAATATTAACACTCATAGTCTCCTCTTAAAAAAGCAGGCATATACATTGTTGCCAAAAGGTCAACCGTTAGGGTGGGGGGGAGGGATAAAGCTAAAATTTTACTCTTAGGTTCAGATTTCTCAAATTTTACTTGAGATACTTTCAAATATATTCGATGGGGGGAGGGGATTCCCCTCTTTATACAACTTACATGTATGTATGTCAGTTTCGTATTTTATCACTCCTAGAAAAGACAAAAACAACAGTGATCATGCATGAAGATTTACGGAAATTTCTATTAATTCAGACAGGGCATGGAGAAAATTAGTATAGGAACCCCTAAAATTGAAAAGCTACTAGCATGGTTTTATTGATTTCTAATTGATGCTTCAAACACTCTTTTCTTGAAACCGAACAGACTGTCTTACTCAAATTACTATTCTACATTTTCCACAAGATAGTAGAATTCAAATTTTGAAAAGCAGCGGAGACGAGTTGGTCTTTGCTAGGTGTTTACCAACTTGTACACAGAGAAACTGACGGAGTGCAAAATATTGTAACCCAGAAATTGTTTGTTTTATTCACTGCCGTCCTAGCCGAGTGGATCGGTGCGGTTGATCTAGGATCCCTTGTCCAAGAGGACGAGGGTTCGAATCCTAGTTCATCCAATTATTTGGTTTGGGACGGGGGTCAGTGGCGTGACTCTGTAAGCTCAGTCCAGAGTCGACATAGCTTTTAATGGGTACCTGGAGAAACCTGAGGAAGGTAAACAGGAAGGGTGTGCGAAAGCACAGGATGGTTGGCCCCCAGCCCCCCCCCCCCATTGCACTTCCTGGTTGTAGCGCGAAGAAACTAAGATCAGCACCGCCAGTAGGGACTGTAAAGTCTAATGCCGTATTCTTTACTTTTTTTTACCTTTACCTATTCACTAAATTCAGATTTCACATGGGATAACCAATCAGGTTTAAGAACGTTTAAAAATTTCTTTAAACAAGAAGCGTTTGTGCCCTTTCAAAAAGGCGCGTGCCTAATAGCTTTGCCTTCTCCTCAGTCACATTTGTGCCCAATGTAGCTTTTAGTGGAGATGTTTGCAAATCTATCTTTCCATTTCTAAAGTAACGAAGAAACTAACGAAAAAACTGGTGGGTTCTCGAATTTTACACAGCGTAAACTTGAGTGAGTGGCGCATAATACACAAGTACCAAAATCCCTTACCCCTACGGAAATTAAAAAATAAAACTCAAATAAAATTCTCAAATTTGGAAAGCCTTATTTTTCACGGGGGAGGGGGTGAACACCTAGAACCAGCTGTGATGGCTCCACACCTGACCCTGAATTGTGAATTTCATGAGTTCGATTCTGCTCGGAATTTTGAACTGATGGGAGTTTTGAAGTTGCTTCTTGGAATTGCTGAAAGAGACCGGTAATTTATTTTATCACAAAAATGAACCCTGGGCAAAAAATATGTTAGTACAATTGCTTGCAAAAAGCAAACTTGAGACTTTCACTCAAGTTTGTTGGATTTCACTCGAATCCTTTCCTGCGATGAGATGTCTTTCAACACCTAAAATTTACTTAATCTCCTTGTTAATGCTATACCTGAGAATTAGTAATTAAACAGAGATGCAAGGAAACATGATTAATCGATAATAGTTAAAAAATTAGGTAAGAAGAGGCAAGTTATAGGAAAACAGAATATATTAAAGAGAAAACTTTGACATTTTGAGACTTAATACTTATACTCTTTTCTTATATTTTCCTATAAACTTTGACATTTTGAGCTATTTATTCTAATTAACGGCCTTTGTGATTAAGGGGTCATTTTTAAAGAATTGGGACAAGTTTAGAACTTTAGCTTAAAGAGCAAGGTATTGACTAGGGGTAAACCCCCTATACACGTATTAAAAATCTATGAATACAGAAGTTCGTTACGTAAGTTAATTCGTAAGTTACGTATATTTATTACTAATAAAAACGTTCTTAAATAAAATTAAACAAATTTCGAGAAAGCCATTTAACCAAATAAAAGTAAAATTAATACGCAATTTTTTTTTAATTATTCGTGTACGGTGAGCCAAAACCAAAACTTGTATTAATTCAAAAACGTTCAAAAATTAAATAAAAATAAAAGTTTTTTTTTAACTGAAAGTAAGGAACGACGTTAAAACTTAAAACGAACAGAAATTATCCCGTATATGAAAGGGGCTATCCCCTCCTCAACGCCTCGCTCTTTACGCTAAAGTTTTTATTGCTTAAAAAAATAGAATTGTGAGAAAGTCAAGTTTTTTATTGCTTAAAAAAATAGAGTTGTGAGAAAGTCAAACTTTAGCGTAAAGAGCGAGGCGTTGAGGAGGGGACAGCCCCTTTCATATACAGGATAACTTCTGTTCATTTTAAGTTTTAACGTCGTTCCTTAGTTTCGGTTAAAAAAAACTTGTTTTTTTTTTATTTAATCGTTCATACCACCACCAGTCTCTTTGGTATGATCATGAACACTTTGAAATTAATGGCCATCCGCTGCTCATGCAAACCTTATTCTCAGGTAAACTCCAGCCTCCAGCTTGAAGTTCACAATATAGGGTCAAAGCATTTAACTACGATGGTATCTTACTCACCTCAAACAATAACCACTCCAAAGATATCAAGAGACGCCTGGCACTTGCGAATTCCAACTTTAAAAGTCAGGTGCCCATCTGGAGGAACAAGAGCATATCAAAAACGCTTAAAGTGAAGCTGTTTAACTCACTTATCACCCCTATCACCTGTGAAAACGGGACTATAAAAATAGAAGATAGGTATCGTCTTGCTGCCTTTGAAACAAAACCACTGCGAAAGAGATGGAAGAACAGCTTCTCGTCACTGAGTTTACCGCACATTCTCCGCCTGACAGAAGATAGAAGTGCATACAGGAGTTACGTCAATAGACTGGTGACAAAAGAGGCCCAAAAACGACCTTAAAGGACCGATGGGACTGAACTCAAGAAAGCCGAATTAAAAATTTTAAACACTAATTACGAGAGCCTCTGATGGTTACCCATTTCAGCACCCCTACGATGTTCCAGTGACCTGCTAGTTCTGGAAAAAAAAGAAAGGAAAAACAACACGCGCCCTGGTATCAATCACTTTTTCATAATTCCCAATACTCTGCTTCGCAATTAATTTTTGTTTTGAAATAAAAATAAATAGTATATATCATTAATGAATCAGCTTTGCATTTGAATGAGTTTTTTTACTTGGCATATTTTTCATAACTTTTTTTTCCACTTGCAATGGTGACTGGGAAGGGGAGTATTAAAGAGGGGGATTTTAAATACTAGTTAAGCGTTTTCGATCACAAAGCCAGCTGTTTTTAAAAATTCACATAAATTTGTTTCCGCAATAAACTTTTACTATTAAGAAGAATTTAAATAATAGCTATTATTCCTTAAGCAGCATTAACGGCAATCTTTTTTTAAACGAGGGTTCAGCTGTACGGGGGTTGAGTTGCATAAGGTTTCAGCTGAATAGTGTCGATTAACACAGGGGATCAGTTGCAAAGGGTTCAGTTAAATGAGGGTTCAGTTAAATGGAGATTCGGTAAAACGAGGGTTCAGTTGCACGGGGATTTCGTCGCAATTGAACCATAACAACCATGTCATTAATCATTCCAAATATTGTTTGCTTTCTCAGCTTTACTAGTCTGTATACGAGACCAGTTTTCAGACCTCAAGTAGTATTCTTCCTAGGACATAGTAAAATTAAAATAGAGTAAAAGAAAAGCTGTAAAACAGAAAATATTGTAAAAGTAAGCTTAATACAATATCAAGAAAATTACATGAAACTAAAAATTCTATCCATGCATTTTGTCCTCAAAGAGACACCCCAGACTATTGAATGACACCCCAGACACCCCAGACTATTGATGATTTAGATGGAAGGGTCTTTTCTGTCAAACAATTTACATTGTTGAATCGTACGAAACTTACACTTATTTCGTTATTTAATGGTAGGAAAGGGGCTGATCTCTACCCCTGGAACCCTAGAAGGCTCCGCGGCTAAATTCATATCTTATATTTTCTTCGTGTTTAGGAGTCATACCTGTGCCTCCTTTTTCAAGCGTAGAATAGCTTTCTGCTGGTTCTTAAAAAAGAGATCCCACACTTTTGGCTGGAACGTTGATTCTATAATCTTCTGATTCTTATTGACTGAAAGAAGGTAAAGACACACTAATAATACATAATAAATGCATTTTGCCTAAACGAAGGGCTTCGAAACACAAGGCGGATGTAGAGCAAAACCTTAGGGTGGGGGGTGTGTGGCAAGGACACAAATATTGACCAAATTGATGGGTTTACTTAAAAGAAGAGTATAAAAATGAGGGCACCAGAAAAATCTTGGCGGCCCTCGGTTCCTCCCGGCCCTTATGAATTCACTCCTTTCGAAAAAGCTTCTATTGCATTGAAAATACGCTAAATTATTATGGTCAGTAATTACAAAAACGATCAGGCATATAGGTAGCCTGTCTATAAATATTGAGAGCAAATCAAAGGGAGGACTTTATAAAAAAAAAGTCTACAAATCTTTAATGAAAAACGTAAACAAACTTGATTACAAAAACAAATTACCATCCATGCATTTCTCCCACTGCAACTGTATATGTAATTTTTGGGCTTTTTTTTATAATTTAGTGGATTTATTAGTAATAAATGTAATTAAACTCTATTAAATTAAATACTAAGAAAAGTAACTACTAAATATAACAACACAAGTAAAAACTAATTGAGCTATACAATTTTAGAAACTCATTTATTTTCTTTACAAACTTTCTCGACTGACTGACCGTATTCCAAACAGTCGTCTGTACGAAAAGTGAAGTCCAATCTATCTTTCTAGGGCTATAATGAGAAAAATGTTGAGATGGCTGGAGCAGATTCTGTGAATGAAGGATTAAAGATGCCAAAGATTGTCCTTTTCGGCCAACCGTCTAGGGCTAAAAAAAAGCAGGTCGTCTTCAGTTGGGGTGGGAGGATGTCGTAAGGAAAGATTCAAGGGAAATGGGAACTTCCTGGGAAGTTGAAAAGAGGGAGGCTTTGAACAGATTGGGATGGAGGAGGAGCGTGCTCAGCTACGTTTGCCTCAGGTGACTTGGTGTTGCGGTGAGTTGGTAGTGGTAGTAGCAGTATTTATTTTCTTTACAGAAATAAGTTCTTCCTTCTTTCTTTATACCGTAGTTTCCTATAAAGAGAGTGACACTCTAATTTTCGAAAGGGGTAAGGAAGCGCCAATGCCAAGCTGGTTTGTCGTAGTTACTGTTCATTTTAAGTTTGGCTTATTTGTTTGTTATTTAAAAAAAAGCTTTCTAAAAAGAAATTCTAAAAAGAAAAGTAAGGAGAAATATAAAGACTTATCATGAGCATTAACTAAAACTTTAAACAAACAGAATTGACCACAACTAAGAGTAGGTGTACACCCCCTCAACGCTTTAAAGATTAGAGCAACCTTTGATGAAACAAACAAATAAATAAACACGCATCCGTGGTCTTTCTTCTGGCAAAAAATACCAAATTCCACATTTTTGCAGATAGGAGATTGAAACCTTTACAGACAGGTTCTCTGATACGCTTAGCTTAACCTGATAGTGTGATTTTCATTAAGATTCTATGACTTTTAGGGATTGTTTTCCCCTTTTTTCAAAAATAAGACAAATTTTCTCAGGCTCGTAACTTTTCATGGTTAAGACTAAACTTGATGAAACTTATATATTTAAAATCAGCATAAAAATTCAATTCTTTTGATGTATCTATTGGTACAAGAACCCCGTTTTTTAAAGTTCCGGTTACTATTGAGACGAGTCCCTTACTATACAGTTCGTTACCACGAACTGTTTGATTTGTCCTTTGCTAACAACAAGATTTGTTTTAAACAGCTAATCTATTCTCATTATAGGATTGAAAAACAGTTAAAACTTAAAGGAAATAACACCACTGTATATTACAAGATCAGTCCAGTCTGATTAGTGTCATACTTTGAATTTACCCCACATTCAAAATAGCTTACTCCAATCGATTGCAGTTGATTTTCGTCAAATGACAGTCAATGAAAACCATTTTCTTCTAAAGAGAATGGTTTTCATTGGCTGTCGGTGACGAAAACCAATTGCAATCGATTGCATTAAGCTATACTGATTGTTTTGATGTCGTGTTCATTGTGCTGGTTTCGGAACAGTAAGCTGCAACCTACTAAATTTTGGGCCCTTGCCTCCTTGGTTATCTGGATATTACTCATATTTAACACAGGCATTTTTTTTTTCTTAAATCCTGTTTGTCTTGATAAATAGGCCTTTTGTCTTTTTGTCCTGTTTGTCTTTTTTTAAAGAAAATTTACCTAGTTACATACTATATTGTTTTTTTGGGGGTAGCTAAGGTATATGTTTCACTCTGAAACCAGCAATTTTGCAAAACAAAACTAGAGCTGTTACTTCCACCAAAAATACAAAATTCTTGTACATTACATTGATTAGTCTCAGATCTGTCCATTCACCGAGCCGGTGCTAAGCGTTCCCCCTTGGATAATTCCCCCTCGAAAAATTCCCTTCCCACTGAAAATTTCTCCCAGACAATTCTCTCCATATCATCTAATATATAAAAATCGCGCATCCAAAGAGAAAGATAGACAAATAAGAATTACATGTATATATATATGAACCCAGGGAAATTCTTCCCAGAAAATTTCCTCCCCACAGAAAATTCTCCCCGGGAAAATCCCCCCTCGCAAAAAACACCCTTATAAAAAATTAAAAAATGTCCGTATGTTCCCCAGTATGTTCCTCATCCCCAGAGGCATATTTATTGGACCCAGCCTTTCAATTATGTTGAACCAAATGGCTATCTCAAAATTTCAATCAAATGTCTTTGGGGAAAAAGGGGTGTCAGAAGTAAGGCTAGCTGCGCTCCAATCTATTTCGTCACCTAAAAGGGCACTAAAACTTCTGATTTTTGGTCGAATGAGCCCTCTCCTACTCTTCTATGATTCTTGGTTAGATAAGATTATCTCTTGAAGAAAAAAAAACAACAAAAAAAAAGACCCATCCATGATCCCTTTTAGGTAAAAAATATGAAATTCCAAATTTAGATAAGAGCTTGAAACCTCCACAGTAGGGTTCTCTGATCATTTTCTAGTTAGGGATGGGGGAAGATGCATCAAAGGGTTCATTTTAATTTCAAAACATACTAAATCTCATTGATCCTTCAGATAAATTAATTAAAAAAACATTTTCCACAAAATAACTTTTTCAAAGAAAAGTAAAGAACTCCATTAAACCAAAAACGAGCAAAAAATAAAATCAAATAATCTACAAAGCGTGAAACTACCACAAATCAGCATCGATAAAAAAATGAAACCCAAAACAGGAACAGAAATTACAGTAAATAACCGAGTCAAACTCAAAACGAGCAAAAATTAACATGAGTAGGGCTCAAAACCCCTATGCCAGAACATAATTGCACTTCAGTGAAAATATATAAATGTTTTTACTTTCATAGCTTTAATAAATCAAATAATATTAACATTTTGATTACTAAATATAAATATAAGACCCCCTAAAAGTTATAGAACCTTAATGAAAATCACACCATCATATTCAGCGTATCAGAGAACCCTACTGTTGTGGTTTAAAGCTCCTATCTAAAAAAATGTGTAATTTTCCATTTTTTGCCATAATAAATATCACGGTTGCGTTTTTATTTTTTTTTTTTTTGTTTTTTTATTGTTTTTTTTTGTTCCCAGGGGTGATCGTATAGACCCAATGGTCCTAGAAAATCGTGGGAGGGCTCATTGGAAAGGAAATTAAAAGTTCTAGTGCCCTTTTTAAGTGACCGAAAAAAATGGAGGGCAACTAGGCCCCCTCCCACGCTCATTTTTTTCCCAAAGTCACCCGATAAAAATTTTGAGATAGCCATTTTGCTCAGCATGGTCGAAAATATGATAAAAATGTCTTTTAGAATGACTTGATCCCCCAAAGTCCCCAGGGGAGGGCTGAAAGTTATGAGCTTTACTCAATGTTAACATATAGTATTGGTTATTGGGAAGTATACAGACTTTTTCAGAGGAGATTTTTTCTGGTAGGTGGGGGAAGGAGAGGGTCTGGGGCTATATGGAAGGATCTTTCCATGAAGGAAGTTTTCATGGGGGAAGGGACATTGCTATGAAGGGGGCGCCGGATTTCCCAGCATTATTAAAGAAAAAGATTTTTTCTTAAATCCTGTTTGTCTTGATAAATAGGCCTTTTGTCTTTTTGTCCTGTTTGTCTTTTTTTAAAGAAAATTTACCTAGTTACATACTATATTGTTTTTTTGGGGGGTAGCTAAGGTATATGTTTCACTCTGAAACCAGCAATTTTGCAAAACAAAACTAGAGCTGTTACTTCCACCAAAAATACAAAATTCTTGTACATTACATTGATTAGTCTCAGATCTGTCCATTCACCGAGCCGGTGCTAAGCGTTCCCCCTTGGATAATTCCCCCTCGAAAAATTCCCTTCCCACTGAAAATTTCTCCCAGACAATTCTCTCCATATCATCTAATATATAAAAATCGCGCATCCAAAGAGAAAGATAGACAAATAAGAATTACATGTATATATATATGAACCCAGGGAAATTCTTCCCAGAAAATTTCCTCCCCGCAGAAAATTCTCCCCGGGAAAATCCCCCCTCGCAAAAAACACCCTTATAAAAAATTAAAAAATGTCCGTATGTTCCCCAGTATGTTCCTCATCCCCAGAGGCATATTTATTGGACCCAGCCTTTCAATTATGTTGAACCAAATGGCTATCTCAAAATTTCAATCAAATGTCTTTGGGGAAAAAGGGGTGTCAGAAGTAAGGCTAGCTGCGCTCCAATCTATTTCGTCACCTAAAAGGGCACTAAAACTTCTGATTTTTGGTCGAATGAGCCCTCTCCTAATCTTCTATGATTCTTGTTTAGATAATATTATCTCTTGAAGAAAAAAAAACAACAAAAAAAAAGACCCATCCATGATCCCTTTTAGGTAAAAAATATGAAATTCCAAATTTAGATAAGAGCTTGAAACCTCCACAGTAGGGTTCTCTGATCATTTTCTAGTTAGGGATGGGGGAAGATGCATCAAAGGGTTCATTTTAATTTCAAAACATACTAAATCTCATTGATCCTTCAGATAAATTAATTAAAAAAACATTTTCCACAAAATAACTTTTTCAAAGAAAAGTAAAGAACTCCATTAAACCAAAAACGAGCAAAAAATAAAATCAAATAATCTACAAAGCGTGAAACTACCACAAATCAGCATCGATAAAAAAATGAAACCCAAAACAGGAACAGAAATTACAGTAAATAACCGAGTCAAACTCAAAACGAGCAAAAATTAACATGAGTAGGGCTCAAAACCCCTATGCCAGAACATAATTGCACTTCAGTGAAAATATATAAATGTTTTTACTTTCATAGCTTTAATAAATCAAATAATATTAACATTTTGATTACTAAATATAAATATAAGACCCCCTAAAAGTTATAGAACCTTAATGAAAATCAAACCATCACATTCAGCGTATTAGAGAACCCTACTGTAGAGGTTTCAAGCTTCTATCTACAAAAATGTGGAATTTTCCATTTTTTGCCAGAAGAAAGATCACGGATGCGTGTTTATTTGTTTGTTTTTTGTTTTTTTTTTGTTTTTTTTGTCCCCAGGGGTGATCGTATCGACCCAATGCTCCTAGAATATCGTGGGAGGGCTTATTCGAACGAAAATCAAAAGTTCCAGTGCCCTTTTTAAGTGACCAAAAATATTGGAGGGCAGCTAGCCCACTTCCACGCTCATTTTTTCCCCAAAGTCACCCGATCAAAATTTTTAGATAGCCATTTTGTTCGGCATGGTCGAAAATATGATAAAAATGTCTTTTAGAATGACTTGATCCCCCAAAGTCCCCAGGGGGAGGGTTGAAAGTTATGAGCTTTACTCAATGTTAACATATAGTATTGGTTATTGGGAAGTATACAGACTTTTTCAGAGGAGATTTTTTCTGGTAGGTGTGGGAAGGAGTGGGTCGGGGGCTATATGGAAGGATCTTTCAATGAAGGAAGTTTTCATGGGGGACGTGACATTGCTATGACGGGGGCGCCGGATTTCCCAGCATTATTAAAGAAAAAGATCAGGAATTAAATAAAAAAAAACAAGTTTTTCAACTGATCAACTGATTGTGATTAAGAGGTCATTTTTAAAGAACTGGAAAAAAAATTCGAACTATAGTTTAAAGAGCAGGGTATTGACTAGGGGCGAACCCCCTAATATACGTGTTAAAATTTTATGAATATAGAAGTTCGTTACGTAAGTTAATTCTAAGTTACGTATATTTATTACTAATAAAAACGTTCGTAAATAAAATTAAACAAGTTTCGAGAAAGCCATTTAACCAAATATAATATGCAAAATTTGTTTTAATTATTCATTTACGGTGAGCCAAAATCAAAACCTGTATTAATTCAAAAACGTTCAAAAATTAAATAAAAAAAACAAGTTTTTTAAACTGAAAGTAAGGAGCGACATTAAAACTTAAAACGAACAGAAATTATTCCGTATATGAAGGGGCTGTCCCCTCCTCAACGCCTCGCTCTTTACGCTAATGTTAGACTTTCTCAAAACTCTATTTTTCTAAACAATAAAAAAACTTTACCGTAAAGAGCGAGGCGTTGAGGAGGGGACAGCCCCCTTCATATACGGAATAATTTCTGTTCGTTTTAAGTTTTAATGTCGCTCCTTACTTTCAGTTTAAAAAACTTGTTTTTTTTATTTAATATGTATATTAAACTGACAATTCACATTCATTTGTATGAATGCGATTCATTGACAACTCCTTCGATACGAAGTGCCCTGGTATAAAAAAAAAAAAAAAAAAAAAAAAAAATAATAACACATTGTGCCAACATCGTTCAGCCAGCCCCTGTCCTGGAGCCTATCTGGCTCCAGGACATTTTGATATCTGGTCTTTTCGTTACCCCTTAGGACATCTGATCGACATTTTGAGGTACCTATTTTGTACTTTCTCTGGGGCTGCTCAATGTACTTTCTCGCGTGTGGGGGAATTTTCCATGGGGGAAATTGTCTGGTGGATTTTCAGGGGGGAGGGGGGAGCCCCCGGCCCCACCAAGCCAAAACTATCACATTACTAAGACTTTTTTCTGGAGAAAGATCAAACCTTGCTTAAAACACAGGAAAATTATCTTTTCTTCAACGATTTCCTCCAATTTTCGATGTATAACCCTATAATTAACCTGCCCACCGAATTTCAAACATTTAATTCAGTATATGAGTAGAACTAAATCTCAGTAATGGAGTGATAGCAAAGCTTTCGTCTTTCAATGATATATTTAACAGGGCTGTGGAGACGATTATAAGTTATAACCGACTCCGACTCCAACTCTAAATTCACAAATTTGCAATACACCGACTCCAACTCCGCCTCCTTCAGAGAAAATTTACTCAAACTCCGACTCCACAACTCTGACTCCACGCCCGTGTTTTAAAACTTCATTTAACTAGACTTTTATAAATTAAAACCGATTGTGGCTCAACACATTTTCAATATACCAACTCCAACTCCGACTCAATTCAGCGAAAATTTACTAAAACTCCGACTCCACAACCCTTATATTTTGAGCCTCTAATCTTATTGGGTTGAGTCCTCTATGATCCACACTGAAAAATTTATACAAATTTACCACACGGGTAATTTGTTCTTTCAACTCCAATAGCCACATACAGGTAATCTAAGTCTTTTTTTTTTTAGAAAGATGTTCGTGGAGAGGGGAGGGGCAGCGGTTCCTAGCAACCAACTTAGAATGGGGGGATAATGCCCTCCTCAAAATCCTGTGTGCTTACGTATTTACCTTTTACTTCTCTTCTGTCTTTGCAGCGCAAGATATAGCTATAATGTTAGCTTTCTCACCCGAAGAGGGGTGAGGCCTAGCACGGATACGGTCGATATAGCCTTGGAGGATATGGAGGCTACGGTGGCCATGGAGGCTATGGTGGTTTTTATGGTTAAACTAAAAGGTCGTCAAATATTTTCTGTTATTTCTGCTTTTAGCTGTTACAAACAAAACTTTTGTTAATTGTTTGTTAATATAATTTTATACTATTCATAAATATACAATGCATTTCATATGTACTTTAATCATTCTCTAAGGAGCCATTAGTGGTTTATAGAAATTGAAAAATGCCAAATTTTCACCTGCTAAAACCTGATGCTTTGTAATATTTCTAACTTTTATTTACACATATTCTATAAACAGGCTTTTCCTTGCAAATACATTATTGGCAAAAGATCCTTTGTTGAAATGTAGAATAACACAGCCACAAAATACCACTAATCGTTCAAGAAACCTCCTAAAAACTAAAACTGACTAATAGAACGTAATATATATCTAATCTTTTTCTTAAAATAAACGGAACTTGTGGATTTCTTTCAGTTCACCATCTAAATATCCCAAGCATAAACTCCATGTAGACAAAAGAATATTTTGAACTGGGGTAATTGCCCGAAAGACTGTTGCTTTTACGGGCACCAGACATGCGGAAAATGAACTAGCACGGAATATGTGTTGATATCTAATAAAACATATCCAAGGATCTAGCTTGCTATGAGTATTTTTAGCAATGCCATCAGACCAAAACCGTATTTTTCAGTAGGCTACTACAAAATATGAGTCAGGGGTCCCTAAGCATAAAGGGCTAATACTTAGTTTTTTCTTAAAATACGAGTTCTTTCAGCAAGAGTACAGCTTAAATTTTTCAAACTTTTGCACAACCGAGTAGCTCACTTAGCTTCAAATATTATCTTTACTTTGGAAATGGAAACTTAGGAATGCAAAATTCTACTACAACATGTCCTTGACGTCAACCCATGAGAAGAGAAGATCCCGAATCTAATTTTTAAACTTTAGGTAAGAGACCGTTATTTGAGAGCTCTTCATATACTTCCTTTAATTTTTCAACAAAATATGCTCTGTCTAAGAGGGCTAGGGAAAAAATTTCCTTAACCTAATGGTTCTATTTCCTTAACCTAGTTTAGAATCTATAAGGTTCAAAAATTCGGCAAACTTATCCTGAAAAATGAAATCCAGCGTTTTATTTTGCACTCAGAACCTTACATAAATACCCTATTTTGTTCTCAGCTGGCTCTAGTACCAATAAAAGTGGAAAAAAAAAATCATTTTCTTTACTCGTTTGTGCTGTATTTTGTGAACGTACTAAGGACAATGAAAGTGAAAATTGATTATTAAGTTGATTAAGTGTGAAATAACAAAACTATTTACATCTTAAGAAATTTGCAAAAATCGGGAATTAAATTTGTAAAGAAAACAACTCCAAAATGCAGTTAAAGTTTTTGGTATTAGCAGCTGTAAAAAAAGGAGGGTGAAAAATCCGCAAAAATAAGCTAAAACATGTGACACCAAATAGCTTAAGAAGTTGTAACTTACCTTGAAGGCAAAATTGCTTTGGATATCAGCAGATTTCTAATATTCAATTTTTACGGAGAAAAAACGTTATCGAACTTAACTAATCAGTTTGCGTATTTTTTCCACGATTCAATATGGCAACACTGATGAAAATACGAAACTGCCCTAGAAGCTTCATAATTTTGCAATAACAAAACGAAAAATATTACAAAACCCCGGCTTTCAGGTATTAATAGTTCTAAGACTACAAACCAAGGAGCCTTGGAGGGAATTATTATAGTGTATTGTATATGTATTTGATTATGAGTAAATCTTATCTTAGAAGGTTGAGACGACGAAAAAGGCTTTCATTTCATGTCATTGGTAATTTAACCTGTGTAATAAGTGTAAATAATGTTGATTTTGCAACAGCACCCTAATTACCTTTCATACAGTTTAAAAGTTTGTACTTCATTTGCAGAATAAACAACATGAGTTTACTAACTTAATTTAGTTAGTAACTAAACTTAATCTAACAGAAACTAACAGAAACTAGTTAGTAACTAACTTAATCTTACAGAAAGCACTATCATTCTTCTTCGTAGGCAAATACCATTTAGAAGGTCCATTTTTAGGGTTAAAATAATTTCCCTTTTGCCTAAATTATCTTAATGTGCAGTCTAATCTAACATCTTCTTTTATATCAATAATTACACAGAATTAATCTAAAAGAAAAAGCATTACAAATTCGGTACTTACAATAATTTCAGCAGCAAAGCAACACCAAAATATTTTTGTGTTGCTTTGCCTCCTCCCCTCCCCCTAAAAAATATATCAAAGTCGTAAACAAAGAAGAGGTGATTAATAACCTTTTAGTCCGAAGTTATAACCAAATTATACACAGATTCATTGCCGTACTATGACAACACTCTGCCAAATAAAACTCAATAACCCCATAGACCCCATAGGAGTGTTAAAAAGACAGTTAAACAAATTCTCAATTTGATTTGAAGTGTTTTGAATTGTATCCTGTTTTAGTTTTAATCGGCCGAAATTTAAGGTGCTTGGTCACAAAATTCCATGTTATTGAAAAAAAATTCTTAAAAAAAAAATAAAGCAAATTTCAAAAATATAATGCGGCGAATCCATTAAACTAAATCTCAGCTATTGAATAATAACAAAACTTTCGACTTTGATTGAAAATTAAAGTTGGTACGTGGTGTAAATAAAAACAGCCAAAAACATGCATGGTAAGCATAAACCTTAAAAGAAAAAGCAAGGCAAGTTCTTACTTTGATCTGCAATTTTTTTAATCTCATCATTACAGTGCTTTAATTGCTCAGTAGATTTGCCACTTGTAGCCCTCAGTTTAGCTTCAGCTTTTTTAAGTGATGATTTTAGCCGTTGGAATTGAACAAAGGATCTAGAAACATCTGCAAACATCCTTTGAACGCCCGTATGAGTTACAAAACCTTGATCGTCTAGCCGCGACATCTCTGATGCTCCAGTTTGACATAGTTCTGAAATAAGAGGGTAAAAATGCATTTATCCAGTTTTATTTTTATTTTGATTATTGTTTTTATGGTATCTTTCGAGTTCAATAAAAACTTGGGGCATGATATACCACTTGTAAAGTATTTAAATAATTTCTTAGACCATGCTGTCGTTCTATTTATAATTAAAATAGAATAAAAATATTAAAAAGTCAGTAAAATCTTCAGCAAGACGAACAGGAAATACTGAAAGAAAAAAGCAAAATTGTAATAAATGTTTGAACATTTTGGCTTCACGTCCGGAAGAATAAGTGAAAAGAGAAAAACGGAGAAATAAGAATAAAAAATATCTTAAGTGAATTAACACAAGCATAAAAAAATGATTAGAAAAACAAACACCATAAAAAACAAGAAGAACAAAAAGAAGAAGCGAAGCAAAAAGAAAAAGGAACAAAATATGTTCCTCATTGGATCGGCATAGGTGGTACATAAATAACGTAGTTAAGTTTCTGAAAGTAAAGATTTGAGTACCACTGACAGGAGAGGAGACCGGATGCAACAAGAGTTCAGCCTATTACTCAATTTTTTTTTTCCAGTATTGTGTCTGGTAAACTACTCCTCTGTAGATGCAACGAAAATAAGGCAAGAGACGAAAAACTTCATTTCCTATGGATATGATAGTTAAAATGGAATGAAAATAAGGTGAAACGGGAACTTTAACCGGTAATAATACAATAAGAAAATGAACGATAAAAGAAAAAAAATCTTTATGAAAATAATAATAACTCCAAATATTTTAACTTCACGTCCGAAAGCCTTAATCAAGGAAAAAAAGTATGATAGTAAAAAAAAAAAAAAAAAAAAAAAAAAAAAAAAAAAAAATCAGATTAAGCAAGTTAATAAATACCAACAGAAGAGTACAAAAATGACAATACCACAAAATGCTATTGTACGAGCACTAGCCCAAAGTTTAAAGATAAACATTACAAGAATACCAAAGCTATACAAAAAAAGGAGGAAACAAAAAACTCACATCTGACAAACTATATTTGTTAATTTTAAAGCAAGTTCAATACAATGATTCAAGCACAAAGGCAAGCCACGAATCTCCAATATACTACTGTCTCAATAATCGTTTTTTTTACTACAATCTTCATAGCTCAATGATGCTATTTTGCTAGTCTTGGCTATTTCTTTATTTTATTTTCAGCTTTGATGTATTAGCCGTACCTTCGGTTGAATGCTCCAAGCAAATATTTTAAAGGGTTAAATTTGCTGGAAGGCTATTCGAGGTGGCGACAGAAAGTCGGGCAAAAATAATTTTTAAGTATTCCTGACGAGGTGTACCCTGCGCGAGGTAGTCCTGCCGGGCTGCGTTTTGGCGAGCTTCCCTTAAAGGTTTTACTCTTTCAGGAAGGAGCTTTGATAACTCCTTTGATGGAGGAACTCTTCCTTATATGATATTCAAACAAAATGTAACAAACTCACATTTAAAAATCTCACTTATAGCCTATGTAACAGCAACGAAATCTGGCATAAAATACAAGACAGGGCTGCCTTTATTGGTGATTTCGCAAATTTGGCGTTTCTTAGCCATTTTTACCAAGAGCTACTTTTTGCTCGTTTAAAAATGGGTCGAGAGAAACCTAAGTAGATTAGGATAACTTTCTTTTTCGTTGTGAAGCTCCGTTTTAACCAGAAACTTGCAAATACTTAAATACGATAATGTTTTTCCTGTATCATCAACTTTCATCTTTAATTTATTTGTGTCATTATCTCATGGGTTTGTGCAGGTCTCATCAGTTAATTTGTTGAAACTTCAACAAACATGAACTGAATGATGGTGTGCCCTCAAACAATTAAATTAGAGAAAAATAGCTTAAAACTAAAATAATATTCATGAAACAGACGAGAAAAAGTTGAAACAGACAGGTCATGAACATTCAGTGCAAATATGGAGTAAAATAAAATAATAATAATAATAATATATATATATATATATATATATATATTAATAATATAATAATAATATAATAATAATATAAAATAAATATAATAATAATATAATATTATAAATATATTAATAATAATAATATTATAATAATATTATAAGTAAACCTAATTCTAGCAGTTCTTAGTAAATTCTAGCAATTCTTAATTCTTGCAGTCTTACATATGTCCGTGTATTCTTGGTGACCTCCAGAAAATGAATCCCAAGTTTAAGAGCTAAAATTCCCTAAAGCCCAAAGAAAAAAAAAAAAACCAAGCCCATATAAAATCAGAAGAAAATGTGAGAATTTTATAGCCCTTACTGAACGACCATAGCCCTCAAAACCATTTCCTTCAAAGTAAACTTCCCAATTAAGCCGTTTTTTCTCAATAGAAAAGAGAACGTCTTTCCATGAAGAGAAATGAGGATAATTGTAACTTAAAACGAGCAGATATAACATGTTTTTATATATTATATAATAATATATTCAAATTAATATAGTTATATGTTAATATGGAAAATCCATATTTAAAACGAACATAAATTACCACAAATAAAAATCATTTTACCACACCTCAAATTCCTCAAAAGACTAAAGTGTCATTTGCGCTTTAATGAAAACTAAATAGATTTCTTAAATTGATAGCTTAGTAAGTCAATTGTTTTTCGATACATTTCGAAAGATGGCAACCCTTATTTGCGGTAGTCTATGTTTTTATTAAGTTTTGCTTCTTTGTTCATTGTAATTTTGGCTCCTTTTGGAGTTCCCTTCACCATTCACGCTGATTTCTTCTCATTTTAAATTTCAATTTCACTCTATTATCCACGGAATAACTTTTTTTCTTCATTTTAGTTATTTTTTAGCGTCTAGGTTTCACTTTTTTGTGTCCTGGTCTGATTTGTGATTAACAGACTTAACACTTTTCAATATTATTTTTGGTGCAAAAAATGGAAAATAGTATGAGATGAGGTGATTCGGAGGGGGCTAAGGCAAAAAGCCTTTCACTCATATAGAATGAAACAATCTCAATGACTGGTTTAACAAGAAAAAATATCTTCCTTTCTTTTAAATATATCTATAAAGTCTTTGATTTAAAACGGCTATTTGCATTAGGGAGCCATGTTCCTATGGCTGCAATTACCATGTCATCCCCAGTGGTTATTTTTTTTGCATCTTTTTACCATTTTGATTAATTAATTATTTTGAAACTTTGTTGTTCTGACGCACCGGAAATCAGAGATTGCGATCGAGTGAATACCTTCCTACTTTCTACGACCATCCGTTCTATATGAAAGCCCCCACAGAAAAAAGAACTACATGGGCGACATGTAGCTCTTTACTTAGTCAGCGCTATAACGTTGACTATGATTGGTAAGATAAGATATATTCAATTTTGACCGGATGAGATTTATTCCTAATCTTCGGGTATTATTCGGGTAAATACGCCTTTCACCGCAAAAGAGATTGCACATGATAGATAAGATTTGTTTATAATGTTCGGGTTTGACTGAGCTCAGAAAGTACCAAAAGGACGCACCATCGGTGATAAACACATTTCACACATGTTACATTAGCGCCAAGAGTGTTTCATATTCATAATTTCGTAACACTGGATTTTACGTGCTTCACACAGAATTTAAATCACTTCTAGGTGAAATAGATTTTTTGTTACGAGGGAATAAAGTAAATCATTCCCTTGAAATTTCTAATGGAGAAAGAATTTCATATACATCCAGTTACACACGCTTGGGGTTAGGGCCTGGCTCCCCTACAGACCTGACCCTTCCTCAAAATTTGAAATTCTCATATTTTTTCTGCATTTCCTAGTGTTCAAAGAATTTGCATGTTTACACTGTTTAGACAAAGCTACTCTTCCCCCAAAAGACAAATGCCTGCGCAAGAGAACGGACAGGAATTTAAAAAATTTAGTATCTCAACAACCATCGAGGCAGCGTAGAAGGCTTACGTCTAAGTTCCTTCTGAAATTTACGAACACGTCCAGATGAGACTTTCTTCCAAGCATATTCTGTGTTGACGCGACTAGTACATTCTCCTCCTGTATTCTCTTCAATATGAGTTTTGTTTCCTGTAAAAAAGAAAGAAAAAAAGATTGTATTTATATTTTTCATTGGTACCTTCACTGCTTATAGTAACTAAATTTACTTTTAATTACTCATCCAAATTCTACAATATTTTGCAATGGTAGGTTGGCAACAGCAATCATGTCAATACAGCGGTGAAGAAGTGCTGAGGATCAAAGGGCGGGAGAAGAAGAAGAAGAGCGAGAGAGAGAGAGAGAGAGAGAGAGAGAGAGAGAGAGAGAGGAGGGGGGGATTTAGCATGAAATAGTGCACTGAGAAAGCTTGGAAAACCAATCTTCTGCAAGCGTCGGGCTTGTAACCAGGATAAACAAAACATGGGGTATATAGTCATTTTACGAACACCACTAATCCATATAACCGGATCAATAACTGTCAAATACTGCTTCCAACCCATAAACTATTTTTCTAAGAGAATGGGTTTTGGTTATGGAAAGTCGAGCTTCCATAAGCACCTAAAATATTATTCTTAGAAAGTTCATCAGAAATTCTTTCATTAGAAAGAAAAATCAGAAATTATTGCAAGGAGTTCAAAGCATAAATTTCAACACTTGAAACACTGAAGGAAAAAACGCTGACAAAAACCACACTGGCAACTATAATTTTTGCTATAATTGAACTTAGTACCTTTTGAGCCCTTTAATTTTTTCATAATTATGATCAATATACACTGGATAAGAACTTAACAAATATGACTAATAAAGAAAACAAAGATAAACCACCTAATAATGCTGAGGATCCAGGTCATTGGCGTAGCCTTAGTTTGTGCAAAGCCTTTTTGAACTACTCCTAGTTTCCCTGAGGTTTCGGTAGATTTATATAACGAACTGAATCTACTCATAGACCAATATAAAGCCATTTCACGGGATTTTTATCACCTTCCTCCGCTTGCTCAGGCCTTATGCCGTAGAGAATGAGCTCGGGTTTTTGTCCATCACAAAAATAGTCTAAAATACCCTGTCTTGGCTCGCTAAAGTCGGTAGCTCAGGTCTTCGACACAATTCCTTTTTTTGTACTATATATTTTCAGGTCTGCATCCTCACTTTCCCCAATCTTGTTCTGATCTTATTTATAATATTGATTTCTTCGAGTACGTCCAGCTGTTGCTGAGACATAACCTTTTTGAATTTAAGTTGTTTACATCATGGATGATCGGAGTAAACAATGCAACCATCCGACATACATATTTCCCAATAGTCGCCCATTTCAAGAATCAATTTAGCATTTTTAGGTAAATTTACATTTTTTTTTTTAACAGGGCTACTATAGCTCACTTCAAAAGCAAATTCCTGGATAAGGTCCTGAAAAATGCAAATTTATCCAATATCAGCAAAGAAAAAATTCTTAGGAGAACCTAATCAATACAACACATCTAAACAACTTTCAAACTGGTTTTTAAAGGGAAATAGGGCATTAACTCCATTGCTCTTGTGTCGCAACCTTTATCCACTTCAGTTTAGGACATATAATTTTATTAAGACACACAAAAGAAAAGGATTTTCTCTTAACAAAGGTCGGCTCGCATCTAACTTCACACATTCAAAAATTAATAAATTCCACTCGTATTCAGCAGCCAGATATACGAATTAATCACTGCGGAAAGAAATAGGCACTGAGGGGTCTGCAACTAAAATAATCATGACTCTTCTCATTCATAATAAACAACACAAAAAGGTCACGGGTGACGTGACATTCCTCCCCCTCAAAGCTGCCCCTAGGGGCAGTCACATAATAAACATCCAAAATTCATTCCCGAAACCGAATGGCATAACCCTGAAACGCCTGGTTCCCACTACAAACTCTACAGGAACAATAATCTAATCCACTTTTTAAGTCAATGTAAGCCGTTGGCCAACATATGTGGGTAAGAAACATTTTCGACGTGGCACCGCACCCTCGGTGGACTGGTGGTCCCTGCTCATTTCGGGCAGAACGATGAGCCTGTAGTATCAGCTTCGTACGAAACTGTGTTGGTACCATCAGGCGGACATGCCAACTGCCATCTTTTCTTTTATTTTTACGGCACTAGAGTCCTTGATGGAGCTCGTAGTAGGCACCTTCCTCGTCGGCGGTACCAGAGATTTGTAGATTGTAAAACCTGGCAAACTCTGGTTCCTTCCTCTGGGCTCGTTTAAGAATCCAGTAGCGATCACCAGACCCTGTCGTCTCCAAAATTCTTCTGAAGCAGGCTGGCCAGTTTTGGGGTTTCATCTAAACAAAAAAAAAAAAAAAACCAAATAAACAAAAAGAACCAAACTACATACAAACTATCTACACCGAACGGGATAGTGCGTCAGCATTTCTGTTCTGAGTTCCAGGTCGGCTACGGATGTCGAACTGGAATTCCTGGAGTGCTAAAGAAAAACGGTTGAGCCGTGCGTTGTTACTCCTAGAAACGTTAAGCCATTTCAAAGGATTATGGTCATTTTCGACCAAAAACTTTCGACCACGAATATAAAAGGAAAAGCTCTCTATTCCCCATTTCAACACCAACACTTCTTTCTCCACTTTCGAGTAGTTCTGCTCTGATGCAATGAATTTCCTGCTTTTGTAAGCTATTGGATGCTCGCCATCATCGTCAAGCTGGGTCTGACCTACTACAAGCCCAATATTTGAAGCGGCCGTCTGCAACACAAAATTCTTGATGAAATCGGCAGTGTGTGAGAGACAGGGGCTCTCATAAGTGGTTCTTTCAGCTGTTTGAAAGCTTCCTCTTGACGGTCGTCCAGAGTAAATGAATTTCGGCAGCTCTTCTGTAGCATCCCTTTGAGTGGCGCTGCTAGACCAGACAAATCGCAGATGAATCTCTGATAGTAAGCAGCCATGCCTAAAAGGGAACGCAGATCATTCTACGAAGTGGGTGACGGGTACTTTTGGACGGCATCAATCTTGCTCTCGATGGGTGTTATCTTGCCACTACCAGCAATGTGTCCCAAATACTGGACTTCTGATCTTGCAAAGCTACACCTCTTTGGGTGGATCTTTATACCTGCTTCCGTGATTCGTCTCATGACTTCTTGTACATGAACCAGATGTGCCTGCCAATCATCACTGAATATGATCATATCGTCCAGATATGCTCTCGCGAAATGACGGCAGTCCTGTAGTATAAGGTCCATCAGACGCTGAAATGTTGCGGGCGCTCCATGTAGGCCAAATGGGAGAACGCAGAACTCATACAGACCTGACTGGTTTTGAAAAGCTGTTTTCTCCATGATTTCTTTGGTGAGTTCGATCTGCCAGTATCCTTTTGTGAGGTCGAGAATACTGAAGACTTTCTTGTTTCCCATAGTTTCCAAATGTTCATCTATCATCGGAAATGGATATGAGTAAAATTTGGAATTCCGGTTGAGAGCTCTAAAGTCCAGACAGAAGCAGATGGTTTGGTCTGGTTTTGCTACTACCACCACCGGAGAACACCAAGGACTGGTTGACAGTTGGATGATCCCAAGCTCAAGCATTCGTTGAACCTCTTCCTTGATGGCTTATTTTCTGCTCGGAGGGATTCGATAAGGTCTCTGGCGAATGGGTTGTGATCCTTCTGTGTCAATGTGATGAAGGCCCCACGAAGTTCTCCAAGAATGTTTAACAGTTCTTTCTTCTTTGTTTCACTCAAATGGTCGAGCAAAGCCTTGAGCACCTCGAAGTCATCTTGCTTAGTGAAGAAGAAACTTCAGTGTCCAGAACTGGGATGGTAGCTGCTTCAAAGATACTCAGAGAAAAGCTTGTCGACCGCCTTTCGATTTCGGATTTGCGAAGCAAATTTATGTGGAGAATTTTGGTTTTCTTCCTGGCGTCTGGTAGTAAAATTTCATAGTTGACGCGTCCGATTTTCCGTGGGACACGAAACGGGCCTTGCCACTTAGTGTCTAGTTTGTTAACACCGACAGGTAGTAAGACCAGGTCTTCGTCGCTAATATGAACTTCCCTATGTTTTGTCTTCTTGTCGTACTGTTTCTTCTGTTTTTCCAACGCAGCTTCGAGATTCTTTCTTGCTTCTGTAAGTATAGACCGGAGTATTTCTCTTGTCGAGAGGAGATCGCGGGCGGGCCGACTCGATCTCAAAGTCTGGTGTTGACCTTCCCATTGCTCCTTTACAATTTCAAGGGGTCCCCTAGGTCTTTGTCCATGTAGCAGCTCGAAAGGGCTGAACGTCGTTGAAGCCAGTGGCGGCTCTCTGTGTGCGAAGAGTACGTATGGGAAATAGCGGTCCCAATCTTTCGGGTTTTCAGACACGTACTTCTTTAGCATGTGGACAAGAGTCCCGTTGAGGTGTTCACACAGACCATCTGTCTGTGGATGAAATGGTAATGTCTGGATCGACTTCATGCCGTGCAGCTTATATACTTCCTGTAAGCTCTGTGACACAAAGTTGGATCCTTGGCCTGTCAGAATTTCTTCCAGTACCCAATTCTTACACAAGTACTGCTCAAGAACTTCTGCGATTTCCTTGGCATTGGTTATTCTCAACGGGATGGCATCAGGGTAGCAAGTGCAGTAGTCTGGGATGATTAACAGGAATCTATGTCCATTCTTGGAAGGTATCAAGGGACCAAGTATGTCCGTCGTAATCCTCTTAAACTGTTTGTCAATCGTCGGTAGACGGAGCATTGGAACCATCTCTTTCACCTTGTTTTTAGCCAGGAGTTGGCAAGGCTCAGAGGTTCTCACATACTGCCAGATGTCTCGACGTACCCCAGGCGAGAAGAATTGATGAAGGATCCGGTCTGCAGTACAGAGAGTTCTTGTGTTCTCACAGTTCACTAGGCGGTGAACCGTGAGAAATTTTGAATACAGAAGGTCTGCACTGACTTGTGACAACAAGCAGGTAGACTTCCTCGTTCCCAATCCGCGAATGTGTTTTTTCCGATATAGAAGTCCTTGGTTCAGAACGTAATTTTGACTATCACCTACTTTCTTGAACGAACAAGTGAGTTTGAGATCTTTCTTCTACAGTTCTGCCAGTTGTTGTGAAGTCAGCTCAGCCGGATGCACGTTGTCGACTGAGCAATCCTGATTGGCTCTTTAGGCCTTCTTTGCATTTCACCACTCTCTACGACTTTTAGCCAGCTTCTTCGTATGATCTTCCACAGGTAGATCAATAGCTGCGAAATACTTTTCTGGTATACCCATCTCAGCTTCTTCGTCTGCGACATCCTGGTAATCCTTGTTATGAAAATAGCTTCTTCCTCTTGTACATAGGAAGATGCTGATGGAAGGTTTTTCCGATATTGGCTTCCGAGTGCAAAGCTCCATGAACTTCGGAAAAGATCTTCCTATAATTACACCTACCGGAAGGTTTTCAGACACAGCCACATCCAGTTCCCCATTAAAGAAGTTGTCTCCTTCTCCAACCTGCATGCGAACACGATGCATGGGATACGATTTGCTGTCCCCGTGAACACAGCAAATCTCTGTTGTGGTAGGTGCCATCCTCTCGTCTCTTTTCAAGTACTTCTTGTGGATTATTGTGAGAGTTGCACCGCTATCTACCAGGAATGTCACTGGTATGCTCACAACTTCTCCTTCATAGTAGAAGCGCTCCGAACCGTTATCTGGACTTGGACGTCTTGCTAGCAGGGTTTCCTTCTTTGTCTTCAGCGGTTGCCTGCAGTCTCTAGCACAGTGTCCTGGTTTCCCACAACTAAAGCCCCCCGAAGATGTCTTTCTCATCTGAACTTCCGCGGTCCTCTTTTCCCAGCTATCTGCTTCCTTCTCTTGTTTCTTGAAAGGCTGTTTAGGCTTGGTTGGTTTCTGAGAAGTGTTTCTTGAAGATCCCTTTGAATTTTCGCCGACCTCGTCTTGTCTTGCTAATAAGAAACTATCTGCAAAAACAGTTTCAAGGGATGGGATGGTCTAACTCCCTCAGTCTCAAACAAAGCTGGGCATTCTTGATCACCTTAATGAATTGTTCAACGGCCAGTCGGCGAAAAATTCTGCTGATGTACCCTTGGAGAATGGCCGGGTCGTTGACGGAACTGTAGTCAGCCACTTCTAACTATTTGACCTCAAGCTGTTCTAATATTTTCTCGTATTCCATGAAGGACTGATTTGCTTCTTTTTGCGTGGTCCTTGAACGATTTCGATAACTTTCTGGGGTTATCAGAAACCTACGAAATAATGTAGACTTTACCACATCACAATCAGAGGATTCTGATGGTACTATCACAGAAACTGCCTCAGCTGCTTTCCCAGTAAGTTGACCTTGCAGTCTGACGGCCCAGGTACTTCTGTTCCAGTTATTTTGTGTGGCTATCCTTTCAAACGTAGTAATATAACTGTCGATGTCCATGTCGTCTGCGAACTTAGTCATCTGGATTGTTGTACTGACTGCTGTTCCTAGGGAATTTTGTATGGCTGCTTGATTTGTGGCAATTGCATCGATTAAAGGAGCTAGATGATTATGCAATTGGATCACGAGATCTAGCTGGCTCTGCCGTGTTTGCTTCATGCCATCCAATGAGAGCTATAAGGTCTGCTTAAGTAGCTCTATGACATCCACTTATGACAAATTCATAACTGGCGCAGTTGATACAACCTGGGGTATAGTTGGCTTATTCTTCTTTCTTGGGAGGATCAGTTTTGTTCCGTTCTAGTCTGACTTCTAGTACGCCTACTGATTGTCTCAGAATCTTCGGGCAGGTGATTTGTCCCTTGACTGCTCATCAATTATCCAGCTGCTACTGGCGTTGCTGTTGCGGACATCAAAGTTGGGATACGGAACCAGAGATGTGAATACCTAACAAGTGCGACATGAATTGCCACGGTGAGATATGAATCCCTTTCAGATGCGATATGAATTGCTGCGGTGGGATGTGAATCCCGTGCCCACGATATAAATCGCTGTGATAGGATATCAGTCCCGTGCGAGCACGATATGAATATTAACGCAAGGATATGAATCCTTGGACAAAGCGATATGCATAGCTCCGATGGTATATGAATCTCGGACAAATCCGATATGAATCGCAAAAAATTGCTATGTGAATCGCCTAGCCTTTCCAGCAGCAACGTCGCTCGGGTCTCGATACGTTGGCGCACCGAGTGAATAGACCGAAAATTTTGACGAAAATCCGATTGACGTAACCGATAGCATACGATTATTAGGAAATTGTTACCGAAAACCCAACTAATCACGATCGGACAGGTGACCTAGATGCGAGGCAGCGAACGCTATACCGGAATGCTCAGAAAAACAGTCCAATATCACGGCCTGTGCAAAAATTGAACTCAATCCCGTTGCTCCGCAACAAAACTTTCAATTAAAATCACAATTTGTTATATTAATCACCAATTTCAAAATTTTTAACAATTTCAATCCAAAATTTAAGTAAAAAAAAACTCTTTTCTTAATTTACAGCCATAAACTTTCAGATGAAAAATGTTATCTTTTAACTCCAGAAATGTCCGTGTTCCACAATCCCACTCCTGACACCACTTTCTATTTCGCATCCTTTATCCACTTCGGTTTAAGACATATAATTTTATTAAAGCACACAAAAGAAAACCATCTATTAACACACACAAAAGAAAAGGATCTTCTCTAAACAAAGGCCGGCTCGCATCTAACTTCACCTATTCAAAAATGAGTAAATTTCACTCACATCCAGCAGCCAGATATACTAATTAATTATTGCGGAAATAAGTAGGCACTGAGGGGTCCGCAACTAAAATAATCCTAACTCTTCTCACTCATAATAAACAACACAAAAAATAGGACACGGATGCGGTGACATCTTGGATTTAAAAAATATTGAAATTTGACAAAAATTGCAGTTTTTTATAGATATTTTATTACGACCTAATCAGTCGTAAAATTTACCTTGATTTTACATCTCAGTAATCATGAAGTTTATCTCCTTGAATTTGATTCCAGAAACTAATTTCCTAAAAATAAAGATAAAAAACATATGTACTTAAAAAAAAAAACAGAAAAACCTGGTAGTCCTGCCTTCTTTGTAATATTTGTAGCGATTGAAAATGTCACTGGGGTTGTTTCTGAATGTGGCTTTGAACTGGGCTGTGGTGGCTCTACACCTGACTCTGAAAACACGTGTATCTCCGATGAGGGATTTTATCCGAATCTTGATTAGAAGCTGTTTCATTTTGATTACTTATTTTTTCTCCCATTAATTCTTGGTGTTGCTGAAAGAGACGAGTCATTTATGTCATTAACCTCTGAAATAAAAATAGTTAATATAGCAGCTTAAAAACGTATTTATCTCTAAATGCCCTAAAAATAAAACCTAAGCTTTTTCCACTACCCAGAAAAATTGAGATATTTAAAGAAGAATGCCTGAGACACGCCATAGTCACACCTAAAAAAAACGAGATAAATTTTACTTAATTTTAATGCCAAATCTGTGTTACAGAAACACAAAATCAAAATGGCAAGAAATTGGTTTGAAAAACTTGTTCCAACACTATTTTGTTCCCGGCTATTCTCTACTAATACTATGTATCTTTTGCCAGATTCCTGTTACAGATATAAAAACTATCATAGCAAGCTCCCTTCTTTTTTATCTTCAAAGGCTCATACCTTAAATAATGGCTCTGATTGGTCAATCTTAAATTTTATAATTTAAAGTTGAACAATGGTCAACTCAAGAAATTCCGAAGAGCTTAAATAGTTGGAGCTGTAATCGTGCATTTTTTATCTGTCAATGTGACTATAATCTGGCCCAGGCATAACATTGAAATTGTAGGAAATCATGACAGTTTTATAACTGCTCGAAGTATAGAATTGGTATATAAATCTTTATGGAACCATTAATATATAACTATATTTGGAATATAACAATACCAAATTTTATGAAAATGTCATTTTATTCTTAGTCACAAGTAATTTCAATTGTTTCGGGTATCAAGGCATAAGATAAAAGTATTTTTTTTTTTTTTACTTTTTAGTAAATTTGTTCTTTAGGGACGGAAAGTCTTGCGCAGGGAAGCAGAAATTCTTTAAGAATAAAAACGAAAGTGTGTGTGTGTGTGTGTGTTTGGGGGGGGGGGGGGGGTTATGATATATTTGATTAACCATTTAAGGAGGACTATATATTTCAAAGTTTTCGCATGCTTTCATTTTTATTCTTAAAGAACCAACGACAGTGAGAATAAAATCAAAAGGACAAGTGAGAATAATAATAACAATAAAAAAAAAAAAAAAAAACACGAGTCGAAAACTAGCAAAAACATTAGCTAAAACCTATGTAACCAAATAGTTTAATAAGGCTTAGCTTTCCTTTGACAGAGTAGCTGTCTTTGGGAATCAACAGATAGTTAATGTTTGACTTTATAAGGACAACGTTGCCAAACGTTGAAAATGTGATACTACCTTAAGAACTCCATAATTTTGAGTGAAAAATGCTAGAACATTACGGTTTCAAAGCATGAATGGACCTAAGGTAGGTCCAGGAGGGAAAACAATTATTTTTATGTTCTCAGTTTTTTTTACTAAAATACCTCCGCACACAGTTATGTAGTTTTTGTAGTAGCGAATACCAAAAAAAAAAAAAAACAGAAAAAAGACGGGAATGAAAACCGGTAAAATATTAGCTAGAAACCTATGTCATCACCATATCACCGAAGAAAAAAGAAAAAAAAAGCTAGGAACCTATGTCATCACCATATAGTTTAAGAAAGTGCAGCTTTCTTTTGAAATTATAGGTATCTTTGGGAATAAACAGATTGTTAATGTTTGAATTTACAAGGGCGAGCAACGTTGCCATACATTGCTAAATTAGTTTTGATTATTTATTTTCAGAGTTCAACGTGGTAACACTAACAAAGATGTCATGGCGCCCTAAGAACTAAATAATTTTGAAGCAATCAAAAGAAAATGTTAGAAAATGTTTCGAAGCATGAATGGAACTAAGGTAGGTCCAGGAAGCAAAAAGAGTTTTTATTTTTATGTTGACAAACAGAAGGTTTTCAGGACAGCAGAAAAAACCTGCTCTTTTTTCATGAATGCGTTTTTTTTAAGTTTTTGCTCTTGTTAATCTTTCGTAAACAATCTAAGACAAAACAATTTTTGCAATGAATGGAGCCTCGGACGATCGTTAGTCAAGAAGGATGTTATTAGGGGAAGTGCTGGTCAGGCAGTTCTAAAAATCAATTCATGTTAGATACTGCGGACTACAGCATTAAAAATTTATTACATTTACGCTTTTATTTCATTTATTGTTATCGTATGAAGGTGATTCACAAATTTTGTATCTTTAAACTTGGAATATTCCCCCTGTGTCATGAAAACCTCAATTTTATGTAGAAACAGTACTAGAATGTATTCACAATGATCATTCGCAGCATTTTCTTTTTTTGAAACATCAGATTGAAACAAATATTGAAACTATATGCATACAACTATTCAAGAGTAACTCTGACTCGAACAATAATTGAAAAAAATTGGAAAATATTGAAACGAATATTAGAACCATGTGCAACTATTTATCAGGAGTAACTCTGATTCAAAAAATAACTAAAACAAATTGAAACATACTGAAACGAATACTGAAACTATGCGCTACTATTTTTCATGAGTAACTCTGATTTGAAAAATAACTGAAACAAATTGAAACATATTGAATGAGAATATTAAAACTATGTGCAACTACTTTTCAGGAGTAACTCTGATTCGAATAATAATTGAGTCAAATTGAAACGAATGACTTGATTTATGTCCCATCCGTCCTTGAAGGTCGTTTTGGGGCCTCTTCTTTAACCAGTTCATTGATATGCCTCCTGTAGGTGCTTCAGTTGTCGGCCAGGCGGCAGAGTTGTGGCAGGTTGTAGAGTGAGAAGTTTTCTTTCCATTTCTTCGGAGGGCGACCTCTAAGACGAGAACCGTGTACTCGTCCATCGAAGGTTATCTTCGGAAGACGAGTGCTAGCCATGCGTTGGGTATGTCCAAGCCATTTGAGTTGTTGTAGTTTTATTTTGTCCAGTATTATAAATTTGACTTTCAGGTTATGGAGAAGCTTGGAGTTGGAGATTCTGTCGTGGTAGGTGATACCAGCGATGCGTCGTTGGGATTTGGTTTCAAAGGCAGCTAGGCGGCATTGATCGTCTGTTTTAAGTGTCCAGGATTCACAGGTATAGATGGCGATCGGACTAATGAGGGAGTAGAAGAGTCTCATTTTGAGAATTGTTGTTAAGTTCTTATTCCTCCAGATGGGCATCAGAGCTTTAAAACTGGAGTTCGCAAGTGTCAGGCGTCTCTTGATGTCTTTGAGTTGGTTATCAGAAGTAAGTAAGCTCCCGAGGTAGGTGAAGCCTTCCACCCACTCAATGGTATCTCCACCAAGCTGAAGGCATTTTCCCAAGCAGCTGTGGCAATTTTGTGGTAAAGGGCAAGGAGTGGTTTGCAGTTTACTTTCAGCAGTTTGGGCTGGATTCCATCGGGGCTGACAGCTTTGTTTGTTCTCAAGTCTCTGATAGCTGCTTCTATTTCAGAGTGAAGAGGGGGAGGACTTGGATCTGTAGAGGTTATGGGGAAAGTGTCGAGAATTTTTGGGTCTGGGTAGATGTCCAGATTCAGTTTATTTTTAAAATGGTTTTTCCATCGAGAGCGGATTCCGTCTTTGGATTGTATTTGGTTTCCATGTTCGTCGAGAAGGGAACACGCTTTGATGTCCTTCTTTTGGCCAATTCCCGCACTCTTCTATACATGTAGTGGGGGTCTCCTTTCTTGAAGGCCAATCCACATTGATCAAACGTTTCTTTAATAAAAGCACGATGAGCACGTCTGATGGTTTTCTCAACAGCTCGTTTGAGTTGCTTGTATTGGTCCCTACTTTCTTTATCTTGCTTGTTCGTGAGTTGGCATTTTTCGTCGCAGAGGGAGATGATCTCGTCTGTATCCAAGGTTTCTGAATGTTTTTTGGGTACCCAGTGTGGAATGAGCGACATCACATATGATATTTGTGCTGCTAGATATTGACAACCTGGTGACCAGGTTGTCAATATCTTCCTTAGACAGGATAAGTGGAGAGCTCGACGTGAGCTCCGAAATTTTTTCAGATAGAACGGTGATATAGGTCATACGTGTGTTCTCGTCTTTCAGTAGATCTACTCGAAATTTGGGGGTTTTCTTAGAATTTTGATGCTGTTTAAGTCTTGTTTTGAACCTAGACATGACAAGCGAGTGGTCGCTGTCAAAGTCGCCACCAGCTAGCGTGACTGTGTTTAGGACGGACGTTTTCCAACGTCTAGACACGAGGATGTAGGTCTGAAACGAATATTGAAACTAATTGAAACTACTTTTCAGGAGTAACTTTGGCTCGAGTAATAACTGAAACAAATTGAAACATATTGAGACGAATGTTTAAACTATGTGCAACTATTTTTCAGGAGTAACTCTGATTCGAATAATGATAAAACAAATTGAAACATATTGAAACGAATATTGAAACTGTGTGCAACTATTTTTCAGGAGTAACTCTTATTTAAATAATAATTGAAACAAATTGAAACATATTGAAACGAATATTAAAACTATGTGAAACTACTTTTCAGGAGTAACTCTGATTCGAACAATAATTGAAACAAATTGAAACGAATATTGAAACTAATTGCAACCACTTTCAGGAGTAACTTTGACTCGAATAATAACTGAAACAAATTGAAACATATTAAAACGAATATTGAAACTATGTGCAACTATTTTTCAGGAGTAACTCTGATTTGAATAATAATCGAAAAAAAGAGAGAAATATTGAAATGAGTATTGAAACTAAGCGCAACTATTTTTCAGGAGTCACTTGGACTCGAATAACAACTAAAACAAATTGAGACTTATTGAAAAGAACATTATTAAAACTATGTGCAACTATTTTTCAGGAGTAACTCTGATTTGAATAATAATTGAAAAAAAAGAAGAAAAATATTGAAACGAGTATTGAAACTAAGCAACTATTTTTCAGGAGTAACTCTTTTTCGAATAATAATTAAAACTAAATGTCTAGGACCCAGCCTCTGAAAACTGACACAGGTGTGGTCAGCTACATGACCGCGAAACGAAGGTTGGACCCAACGTAACTGACCATGCTGATTCCGGAAACGACCGCTATATTGTTGAGAAATGTTAGCGTGTCGTTGTAAGACCAAAGTTTTAGGTTTCTTCAGCTTTTAGCTACGGATAAAATGTGTAAGTGTCAAAGTATAGCCAAATATTGAGCACAATTTCTTTGGTTTTACGGTCAAGTTCGTATTTAGTGTTAGTATCTTCAGGTGGACTTGAGATGTCTGCTACCAAGAATGCCAAGATATTGAACAGCAGCGGAGGAACAAGATCATTTGCTGCATCGTACGAAAGATTAACCGTACTTCCTGAAGACTGATACGTTTGGACACTCTCTACCATTTGAGACTTGAGTTTCAACATCAAGTAGGGAAAATGTCTCCTATCTTCCGCCTCAAACGTATCAGATTTGCCACTTGCTCCAGTCAAGCTAGGGCCAGATTCAACTGGCACTGATTGCTCTTCCACAGATGCCTCAGTATCGGTCTCACAATTTTCCAGATAGCTCTGTGAGGCAATGTCCGAACTGGTTTTGGAACTTTCACTTCCGTCACTATCTTCTTCAGACGACTGCACTACTACAGTTGTCTCTTCCAACGACGTTATCAGTTCTCTCACTTGGGCAATAACTGCACCTGGTGAAGTAACTACCTTCAGATAATAAAAGAATTTGCCACTAGATACGTACTTTGCAATTGTCTTACCAAAGCGATACCCAAGATTTTTCTTCCTTCTCTTCATGCTAGATCTGACCAAAGCAAAGCCACTGCTTTCTAGGACCTTCTTTAGTTTAACTTTAAGCTCAGAAATGCAATACACTCTGCCCTCTTGCATTCTAGATCCAACGTCTTACCAAAAACTGATCATATACAAGTTTAAGAGATCTCCAAATTCATCCTTAAGCTTTGACGCCATGAACTTTTTGTAGCACTTCATGTGGTAAGAAGTACTGTGGGCAAGTAAGTCTTTACCTGCACATCTCTCTAAAACTTCTGGATTAGAAGAGATGAGTGTCTTAGCTTTTTCCTGAACTTTATGGCAGACGTCGGAAGACTCGAGCTTGCTTATTTTGTTCTGTTTATTCTTCAAGTCTTTTTTCTTGCCACAGAACAAACAACAGGAACCATATGAAAATGAGCTCTCTGTGGAAAACGATCTCGTTCTTTTCCTCGAACTCCCTGGTCTAACGTTTTTTTTGTCTTCATGGTCCTTAGAGCTAAAGCTGTGGAAAAAACGCTGCTGACAGCTCAAATGCCACTTTGGGCTCTTTTCCATGAAATCTCCCTTAGATGCTTCAGTCAGTAAGTACATATACTGCTTGGTTTGACAGCTCTGAAGCGTTTGCAAAAGCCGGTCAGAACTTTTCATATTTGACAGCTTCTCGTCCGTTTCTGTCTGGCAGATGACACATTCACTGAACTTCAGTCTTTTAATTTTCTTCGGACTTGAGCCATACTGCAGCTTCTTTGAAATAATCTGTTCCATGTCTGAAAAGAGCACACAGATCAGTGAAAAATAAACTGCAGGCACCTTTTCAAAACCCTAACACCATTTCTATGATTGTATATTTCACCATCATGACAAAAAAAAAAGGCAAAACAGACAAAAAAAGACAAAAAAAAAAAAGAAAGTGAAAAGTTGAAGCCAATTATCAATTTTTGAAATAGCCAGAAATATCTGGAACTCCCTAATGAAAGTACAAAAAATGAAGTTCAAAATGCCGGTAATTAATCAACCGCCAGAAATAGCTAACACTACTGTACGCCTAGTTTGGATACCATGTGGTTTTTCTCAAGTATTTCTTTCTCCTTTCGGCCAAAACTGTTTTTGATGTTGAGAATTAAAAGAGAAGGGTCTGGCAGATGCGACAGTCTCATGTTTGTTGGAACTTTTTGGTCTGTTGGACAGATGAAGTATCCCAAATTTGGGTAATTTTTTTCTATGAAGTTGCTCACAAGAATAGACCTCTTCCAGTAGCGGTGAGTTTTCAGGACCACCATGTTTGCCTCCGATTCCTGTGTCTGGGTCCAGTTTCCTGTTTACAAAAGTTTCCAGGAAAGTATTTCATGGCAGAATACAAGCATGGAATCCAGTTTACGATAGTCGCTTGTTAGCTTAACACTTACCAACCATCCAAGATAAAGATTGGAGCTGCAGAATGCACATCAAAACAACTAAAAGATAAGCGTTGCTAGCCGAGAAAAAAAGAAGCGGAAAGGCAACTTTGAACTGCTATAGCTGCTGATGCTAGCGTCTGATACCGTATAGCGGGCCTTCCCGGGATCAGCAGGTCATGCTCTGTCCTTTGGTACAGAAAAATCTCGGTCATTTCACTGACCACTCACAAACTGAAATAGTGCACATTCCTTCGGGTGGGTCCCAGACTAAAAGGTAAACTTATTAAAAAGAATATTAAAACTATGTGCAACTATTTTTCAGGAGTAACTCTGATTCGAATAATAATTGAAACAAATTTAAACGAATATTGAAACTATTTGCAACCACTTTTCAGGAGTAACTTTGACTCGAATAATAACTGAAACAAACTGAAACATATTGAGACGAATATTGAAACTATGTGCAACTACTTTTCAAGAAGTAACTCTGATTCGAATAATAACTAAAACAAATTGAAACGACGAATATTGAAACTATGGACAACTATTTTCACAGGAGTAACGCTTATTCGAATAATAATTAAAACAAATTCAAACATACCGAACCGAATATTGAAACAGTGTGCAACTATTTTTTCAGGAGTAACTGTGATTCGAATAATAGTTAAAACAAATTCAAACATATTGAAACGAATGTTGAAACTATGTGCAGCTATTTTTCAGGAGTAACTCTGATTCGAATAATAATTGAAACAAATATTGAAACTATGTGCAACTACTTTTCAGGAGTAACTCTGATTCGAATAATCATAGGCAGCGCAATAGCGCTCCCTAAGCAAAGAACGATGTTGGCATCGGCATGTTGGTAATGTATTATTATTTTTTTCCTTTATACCAGGGCACTTTGTATCAAAGAAGTTGTCGGAGAAACTTCGAAAAGGGCTCATTCGATTGGAAATTGGAATGACTAGTACCCGTTTTAATAGTTGAAAGTGATTGGAAGACAACTAAAACCCCTTCAACGCCCACCATTTCCCCAGACACATCCAAAAATGTTGAGATAACCATTTTGTTCAACGTAGTCGATTTCCAGATAGAAATTATGTTTTTGAGGAGAACACTCCCCCCACAGTCCTAAGGGCAAGGGTTTTAAGTTACGCCCTGGGGGCATATAAGGTTCTTGAAGAAAACTTTGTCGTAGAAATTTCAAAAAGGGCTCATTCGACATGAAATTCAAAGGGCTAGTGCCCTTTTTAATAGTCGAAACTGATTGGAGGGCAACTAACCCCCCTCTCATGCCCACCTTTTTCCCAAACATATCCAATGGAAATTTTGAGTTATCCATTTCTTTCAACGTAGTTGAAAGTTCTGGAGATAAGGTCTTTGAGGAAGATAACCCCCTTAGAGCCCTCATGGCAAAGGTTGTAAGTTGGGGGCATAACCCAACAGGGATACCCCCTGGAGACATATAATATTTTTATAGAACGTTTTGTCGTAGAAACTTCCAAAAGGGCTCATTTGATTGGAAATTGAAAGGACTAGTGCCTTTTATGATAGTCGAAAGTGAATGGAGTGACAAACCCCCCTCTCAGGCCCACCATTTCCCCATACACATTCAATCAAAGTTGTGAGACAGCCATTTTGTTCAACGTAGTTGTAAAGTTCTGGAAATTACTTATTTGAGGATGACAAATCCCCCAGAGCCCCCAGAGCAAAGGATGTAAGTTACGTCCTGAGGGCATATAAGGTTTTCATAGATAGTGTTGTCGTAGAAACTTCAAAAGGGGCTCATTCAAATGGAAATTAAGAGAACTAGTTCCTTTTTAATAGTCGAAAGTGATCGGATGGTAACTAACACCCCCCCCCCCCCCAACCCTCACGCCCATCATTCCCCAAACACATCCAATCAAAATTTTCAGAAAGCCATTTTGTTTAATGTAGTTGAAAGTTCTGGAAATTAGGTCTTTGAGGATGACACTCTGCGAGAGCCCTCAGGGCTAAGGTTATAAGTTATACCCTGGGGACATATAAAGTTTTTATTGAAAGCTTTGTCGCAGAAACTTGAAAACGGGCTCACTTGATTGTAAATTCAAAGGGCTGGTGCCCTTTTCAATAGTTGAAAGTGATTGGAGGGCAACTAACTCCCCTCTCACGCCCAGCATTTCCCCAAACACATCCATTCAGTATTTAATATGGCCATGTTGTTGAATGTAGTTGAAAGTCCTGGAAATTAGGTCTTTGAGGATGATAACCCCCTCCCCCACAGCCCTCAGAAATTTTGTTCAACGTAGTTGAAAGGGCAACTAACACCCCTCTCACGCGCACCATTTCCCCAAACACAACCAATCGAAATTTTGAGTTAGCCATTTTTTTCAACGTAATTGAAAGTTCTGGAGATTATGTCTTGAGAATGAAAAACCCCTCAGAGCCCTCAAAGCAAGGGTTGTAAGTTGGGGGCATAACCCAACAGGGATACCCCTTGGGGACATATAAGGTTTTTATAGAAAGTTTTGTCGTACAAACTTCAAAAGGGCTCACTTGATTGGAAATTGAAAGGGCTAGTGCCTTTTACAATAGTCGAAAGTGAATGCAGAGTGACAAACCCCCTCTCAGGCCCACCATTTCCCCAAACACGTTCAATCAAAGTTGTGAGATAGCCATTGTGTTCAACGTAGTTGAAAGTTTTGGATATTAGGTCTTTGAGGATGACACCCTCCCCAGAGCCCTCAGGGCTAAGGTTGTAAGTTATACCCTGGGGGCATATAAGGTTTATATTGAAAGCTTTGTCGGTTTTTATAGATAGTGTTGTCGTAGAAACTTCAAAAGGGGCTCGTTCAATTGGAAATTAAGAGGGCTAGTGCCCTTTTAAATAGTCGAAAGAGATTGGAGGGTAACTGAACCCCCCTCCTACTACACCCACCATTTCCCCAAACACATCCACTCAAAATTTTCAGATAGTCATTTTGTTGAACGTGTTTGAAAGTTCTGGATATTAGGTCTTTGAGGGGGACAATCCCCCAGAACCCACAGGGCTAAGGTCGTAAGTTATATCCTGGGGCATATAAAGTTTTTATTGAAAGCATTGTCGTAGAAACTTGAAAAACGGCTCATTCGATCGGAAATTGAGAGGGCTAGTGCCTTTTTTAATAGTTGAAAGTGATTGGGGGAGGGGGGGCAACTAGCCCCCCTCTCACGCCAGCCTTTTCCCGAGCACATTCAATCAAAATTTTGAGATAGCCATTTTCTTAAATGTAGTTGAAAGTTCTGGAAATTGGATCTTTGAGGATGACAACCCCCCCCCCCCTCAGCCCTCAGCGCAAGGGTTATAAGTTATGCCATGGGGGCATAAAAGGTTTTCATAGAAAGTGTTGTCGCAGAAACTTCAAAAGGGGCTCATTCAATTGGAAATGGAAATGGCTAGTGCCCTTTTCAACAGTCGAAAGGTATTGGAAGACAACTAACACCTCTTCCAAGCCCACCATTTCCCCAAACACATCCAATCAAAATTTTGAGATAGCCATTTTGTTCAACGCACTTGAAAATTCTGAAATTATTTCTTTGAGCAGGACAATCCTCCAACAGTCTTCAGGGCAAGGGTTAAAAGTAATGCCCTGGGGTTATATAAGGTTTTTATTGAAAGCTTTGTCATACGAACTTGAATAAGGGCTCATTCGATTGGAAATTCAAAGGTCTAGTGCCGTTTTTAATAGCCGAAAGTGATTGGAGGGCAATTTACCCCCTGTCACGTCGACCTTTTCCGCAAACATATCCAATCAAAATTTTCAGATAACCAATTTTATTTAACGTAATTAAAAGTTTTGGAAATTACGTTTGAGGATGACACCTCCCCCACCCCAGGGCCCTCAGGACAAGGGTTGTACGTTATGCCCTGGGGGCATATAAGGTTTTTATAGAAAGCATTGTCACAGAAACTTGAAAAAGGGCATTTAAATTCTATTGGAAATTTAAATGGCTAGTGCCCTTTTCAATAGTTGAAAATGATTGAAGGTAACTAACCTCTCCCCCCCTCTTACGCCCACCATTTCCCCAAACACATCAAATCAAAATTTTTAGATAACCATTTTGTTCAACATAGTTGAAAGGTCTGGAAATTATGTCTTTGAGGATGATAACCCCCTAACAGCCCTCAGGGGAATGGTTTTAAGTAATGCGCTGGGGGCATAAAAGGTTTTTATTGAAAGCGATGCTGAAAAAACTTCAAAAATGGCTCATTCGATTAGAAATTGAAAGGGCTAGTGCCCATTTTAATAATCGAAAGTGATTGAAGAACAACTAACCCCCCTCTCACGACGACCCTTTTCCCAAACACATCCAATAAAAATTTTTAGATAGCCATTCTGTTCAACCTAGTTGAAAGTTCTGGAAATTAGGTATTTGAAGATGATAACCCCCTCAGAGCTCTCAGGGCAGGGGTAGTAAGTTATGCCCTGGGAGCATATAAGGTTCTTTTAGAAAGTGTTGTCGTAGAAACTTCAAAAAGGGCTCATTTTATTGGAAATTGAAGGAGCTACGCCCTCTATTTCCCCAAATACATTCAATCAATGTTTTGAGATAGCCATTTTGTTCAACGTAGTTGAAAGCTCTGGAAATTATGTATTTGAGGATGACTAACCCCCCAAAGCCCCCTGGGCAAAGGTTGTAAGTTATGCCCAGGGGACATATACGGTTTTGATGGATAGCGTTTTCATAGGAACTTCAAAAGGGGCTCATTCTATTGGAAATTGAGAGGGCTAGTGCCCTTTTAATAGTCAAAAGTGATTGGAGAGTAACTAACCCCCCTCTCACGCCCACCAATTCCCCAAACACGTCCAATGCAAAGTATAAATAGCCATTTTGTTGAACGTAGTTGAAAGTTCTGGAAATTAGGTCTTTGAGGATGACCCCCCCCCCCCACAGCCCTCAGGTCTAAGGTTGTAAGTTATACCCTGGGGGCATATAATGTTTTTAATAGAAAAGTGCTCATTCGATTGGAAATTGAAAGGGCTATCAACCTTTTTAATAGTCGAAAGTAATCGGAGGAAGAATCCCCCCACGCCCATCATTTCTCCAAATAGTCCCAACATTTTGATGTGGCCATTTTGTTCAACGTAGTTCGAAGGTGTGGAAACTATGTCATTGAGTATGACAATCCTCCCCCCCATATCCCTTAGGACAAGGGTCGTAAATTATGCCCTTGGGGCATATAAGGTTTCTATTGAAAGTTTTGTCGTAGAAGCTTCAAAAAGGGCTCATTTGAATGGAAATTGAGAAGACTAGTGCGTATTTTATTAGTAAAAAGTGATCAAAGGGCAAATGCCTCACCCTACCACGCCCATAATTTCCCCAGACACTTCCAATCAAAATTTTGAGATAGCCATTTTGTTCAGCATGTCAGAACGGTCTTTGAAAATGTCTTTGAGGATAACAAAACCACCAGTCCTCAAGGGTAAGGGTTGTAAGTTATGCCCTGGGGACATATAAGGTTTTTGTAGAAAGCGTGGTCATATAAACTTCAGAGGGGGCTTATTGGATTGGTAATCAGACGTTATAGATTTCTTTTTAAGAGTCAAAGTGATCGGAGGGTAGCTAGCCCCCCCTCCACACACACACACACGTTGTATTATCCCGAAATGCATGTAATAGAAATGTTGAGATAGCTATTCTATTCAAAATGGTCTAAATATCATATAACAAGGTCTTTGGGGTTGAAACAATCCCCAGAGATTAGGGCAAGGGTTGTAAGCTATGCCCAGAGGGTATTTAAGGTTTTTATGGGAGGGATGGTTGTTTAACTTTAGAAGATGCTCAGTCTGTCTCCCTGACAAACTATGTCAATATAGAACGAACAGAAATTAATTAAAAAAAAATTCAACAAGATAAGTTTTAAAAAATAATAAAGAACTCCATTAAACCAAAATAAACAAAAATAGAATCAAATAATCTACCAAGAATACAACAACAACAAATCAGTGTTAATAAATAAATGAAACCCAAAGCAAACAAAAATTAAAACAAATAAGAATCAAACTCAAAACGAGCAGAAATTAATACGAGTAGGGTTCTAAACCCTAAGCTTACTAAAAGACAGAATATAATGTGTACTTTACTGAAAAAAATTCTTTTAAATGTTTTCACTTTTCTAACTTTAAGAAATCAAAAGTCAATTAAGATTTTAAGGAATAAATAGCAGCATATGTACATTAAACTGACAATGCAGATTTTTCAAGTAAATCTATTTGAATTTTTTTCAGTAAAGTAAAAATTATATTCTGGCTTTTAGAAAGCTTGGGGTTTAGAACTCTACTCATATTAATTTCTGCTCCTTTTGAGTTTGACTCGGTTATTTATTTTAATTTCTGTTTGTTTTTGGTTTCATTTATTTGTTGATACTGATTTGTGGTAGTTATATTCTTGGCAGATTATTTGATTCAATTTTTTTCATTTTGGTTTAATGCAGTTCTTTACTTAAAAAAAAAAACTTATTGCGTTGAAAAGTCTTTTAATTAATAATTGAAACAAATTGAAACGAATATTGAAACTATTTGCAACCACTTTTCAGGAGTAACTTTGACTAGAAAAATAACTGAAACAAACTGAAACATATTGAGACGAATATTGAAACTATGTGCAACTATTTTTCAGGAGTAACTCTGATTTGAATAATAATCGAAAAAAAGCGAAAAATATTGAAATGAGCATTGAAACTAAGTGCAACTATTTTTCAGGGATAACTCTGGTTCGAATAATTCAAACAAATCAAAACTTATTGAAAAAAACATTAAAACTATGCGCTACTATTTTTCAGGAGTAACTCTGATTCGAATAATAATTGAAAAAACTTAAAACATATTGAAAAAATTATCGAAACTGTGTGCAACAACTTTTAAGGAGCAACTCTGATTCGAATAATAATTGAAGCAAATTGGAATATATTGAAAAGAAAATTTAACTATGTGCAACTATTTTTCAGGAGTAACTCTGATTTGAATAACAACTGAAAAAAGGAGAAAAATATTGAAACGAGTATTGAAACTAAGAAACAATTTTTCAGGAGTAACTCTGATTCGAATAATAATTAAAACAAATTTAAACATATTAAAACGAATACTGAAAGTATGTGCAACTATTTTTTCAGGAGTAACTCTGATTCAAATAATAATTAAAACAAATTCAAACATATTGAAAAGAATATTCAAACTATGTGCAACTATTTTCAGGAGTAACTCTGATTTGAATAATAATTAAAACAAGTTCAAACATATTAAAAAAATATGGAAACTGTATGCAAAAAATTTTCAGGAGTAACTCTGATTTGACTAATAATTGAAACAACTTGAAACATATTAAAACGAATATTGAAACTATTTGCAACAGCTTTTCAGGAGTAACTCTGATTCGAATAATAATTTAAACAAATTGAAACGAATATTGAAAACTATTTGCAACTACTTTTCAGGAGTAACTTTTACTCGAATAATAACTGAAAAAATTGAAACATATTGAGACGAATATTGAAACTATGTGCAACTATTTTCAGGAGAAAACTCTGATCTGAATAATAATGGAAAAAGAGAAAAATATTGAAATGAGTATTGAAACTAAGTGCAACAATTTTTCAAGAATAACTCTGATTCGAATAATAATGAAATCAAATTGAAACTTATTGAAAAGAACATTAAAACTATGCGCAACTATTTTTCAGGAGTAACTCTTGATTCGAATAATAATTGAAACAAAACTGAAATAAATACTGAAACTGTGCAACAACTCTTAAGGAGCAACTCTGATTCGAATATTAATTGAAGTAAATTGAAATATTTGAAACGAAAATTTAAACTATGTGCAACTATTTTTCAGGAGTAACTCTGATTTGAATAATAATTGAAAAAAAAAGAAAATATCGAAACGAATATTGAAACTAAGCAACTATTTTTCAGGTTAACAACTCTGATTCGAATAATAATTAAAACAAATTGAAACATATTGAGACAAATATTGAAACAATAAGCAACTATTTTTCAGGAGTAACTCTGATTCGAATAATAAATTAAAACAAATGATTCGAATAATAATTGAAACGAATTGAAACGAATATTGAGACTATATGCAACCACTTTTCAGGAGTAAATTTGACTCGAATAATAGCTGAAACAAATTGAAACATATTGAGACGAATATTGAAACTCTGTGCAACTATTTTTCAGGATTAACTCTGATTTGAATAAACATTGAAAAAAAAGAAGAAAATATTGAAATGAGTATTGAAACTAGGTTCAACTATTTTTCAGGAGTAACTCTGATTCGAATAATAATTAAAACAAATAGAAACTTAAAAACTATGTGCAACTATTTTTCAGGAGTAACTCTGATGCTAATAATAACTGAAACAAATTAAAACGAATATAAAAATTATGTGCAAATATTTTTCAGGAGTAGCTCTGATTTGAATAATAAATGAAAAATAAAAATATTGAAACGAGTGTTGAAACTAAGTGCAACGATTTTTCAGGAGTAACTCTGATTCGAATAATAACTAAAACAAATTGATACTTATTGAAAAGAATATTACTATGTGCAACTATTTATCAGCAGTAACTCTGATTCGAATAATACTTGAAACAAATTGAAACATATTGAAAGGAATATTGAAACCATGTGCAACAACTTTTAAGGAGCAACTCTGATTCGAATAATAATTAAAGCAAATTGGACTATATTGAAAAGAAAATTTAAACTATCTGCAACTATTTTTCAGGAGTAACTCTGATTTGAATAATAATTGAAAAAAGGGAAAAAAAATTGAAACGAGTATTGAAACTAAGTGCAACTATTTTTCAGGATAAAGTCTGATTCGAATAATAATTAAAAACAAATTAAAACTTATTGAAAAGAATATTAAAACTATGTGCAACTATTTTTCAGGAGTAATCCTGATTCGAATAATAATTGAAACAAATTGAAACGAATATTGAAACTGTATGCAACCACTTTTAAGGAGCAACTCTGATTCGAATAATAACTGAAGCAAATTGGACTATATTGAAAAGAAAATTTAAACTATCTGCAACTATTTTTCAGGAGTAACTCTGATTTGAATAATAATTGAAAAAAGGGAAAAAATTGAAACGAGTATTGAAACTAAGTGCAACTATTTTTCAGGATTAAGTCTGATTCGAATAATAAAATAAAACAAATTGAAACTTATTGAAAAGAATATTAAAACTATATGCAACTATTTTTCAGGAGCAATTCTGATTCGAATAATAATTGAAACAAATTGAAACGAATATTGAAACTGTATGCAACCACTTTTAAGGAGTAACTCTGATTCTAACTATAATTGAAGCAAATTGGAATATATTGAAAAGAAAATGTAAACTATGTGTAACCATTTTTCAAGAGTGACTGATTCGAATAATAATTCTAATTTTCAGTTAGAAAGAATCAGCATGGAAGGTAAAATATTTTATTCTCTCTCTTTTCTGTTCCTTATTCATTCTCTTGATCTCTCTTTCAATTCTCTTCATTTCCCACACAGCGACAAAGTGCATAAAATCATTGTTGCAGCAGTAATCGCAACCTAGTAAAGAGCGATCTACAGCCCATAGTAACCAACAATTTAAGAACACATTTCTGAGTCTTCGATCAGAGAAATATGAACAGGTTATACAGAATCACCTGAATAGAAGAAGAAATTTTATTTAAACTTCTGACAGGAATCTTTGCAACAGGACATTTCCGATCAGCTGAAAAATATTCTATGGACAATTCCGATCTAGATGAAAGTTACACAATGAGCATAAATTTTTCAACGTGAAAAGCCTGGAATTTTGAAGTTAAACAGTTAATCATGTTTTCGATCAGTGAAAACTGAACAGACGTTTGATTTTATTCACACGACAGGCACGAATCTTTCCTTTTTAGAAATTTCCTTTTTAATATTTTAAAGAAGGATTTTCAGTTTTTTGGTTAAATTTAGAGGACTTTCTATTTTTCACAAAGCTTGGTTTTTGCACTGTCAAGAAAAATCTTCTGATTCAGTGGTCTATACTAAATTTAAAGCGATAGTTACATTTTCCAGCACTCCAGTAAAAAAGTTTCGAACTTTTTTTTAGCTGGTACTGAAGAAGAGAAAACTTCCAAAAACTATTATACTAAAACTGTCGTCGATGGAAACGATCCTGACTGTCTTTTTGAATATAGCACGGAATTCAGTTAGACGAAGATACTCAAATTCTGAAGCTCAAGAGTTTTTTGAAAAAAAAGTTTGGATAAATAAACTAAAAAAAAAATCCTTAATGCAATCCAGTAAACACTTTAGCTGTTCAGTAACTTTTAGCTTATTTGTGAGTTCGATTCAATGCTTCAAAATACAAAATTGAATAACAAAAGATCCACAAACTATTACATTTTTCGTGAAAAATTTTACCATTGACAGTGGAAAAACTTTTTCAAAGAGGAGAATGAATATAAAAAAAGAAAACGATTAGTTAAACTGATTAATCATTAATTAATTAAGTTCCGTTAATATACTCATTGCATTACATTTTCAAATCGATCCGCGCTGACCAAAAAATTTCGGTAAATGTTAATAAATTCCAATTTTATTGCAAATAGCCCACTGAAAAAGAGTCTACAGTAATAATGAAATTTAGGCTTATATATCAAAGACAAATGCCATTTTTAGGCTTATATATCAAAGATTCCTGCCATTTACCCGTGCCCCAGCCATTTAAAAATGTGCCTCTCACTTGCTTGGACTGTTTGTCTTGACTTTTCTCGTTCCTACTGTTACCCAACGTCTTGATTCATCCTATACAACCTATTGTAAAATAATTGATAACTTCAACTCAAAATCAACGGACTCGGTCGAGGCCTTCGGCCTCGACCTCGTTTATGTTATATATATATATATATATATATATATATATATATATATATATATATATATATATATATATATATATATATATATATATATATATATATATATATATATATATATATATATATATATATATATATATATATATATATATATATATATATATATATATATATATATATATATATATATATATATATATATATATATATATATATATATATATATATATATATATATATATATATATATATATATATATATATATATATATATATATATATATATATATATATATATATATATATATATATATATATATATATATATATATATATATATATATATATATATATATATATATATATATATATATATATATATATATATATATATATATATATATATATATATATATATATATATATATATATATATATATATATATATATATATATATATATATATATATATATATATATATATATATATATATATATATATATATATATATATATATATATATATATATATATATATATATATATATATATATATATATATATATATATATATATATATATATATATATATATATATATATATATATATATATATATATATATATATATATATATATATATATATATATATATATATATATATATAACGTAAACGAGGTCGAGGCCGAAGGCCTCGACTGAGTCCATTAAAATTGGGCTGAAGTTATTTCGACTTTAAGATGAGGTTGTATAGGATGTCTTAAGACGTGATGTAGCTACATGACGGAGAACAATCAATACATATAGTTAAAGTCAGAGAGATGAAAATTCTTGACTTTATATGGCATGTGTCAATGATAGGAGTCTTTGATATATATAAGCCTAAAAATGACATTTGTCTTTGATATATAAGCCTAAATTTCATTATTACTGTAGACTCTTTTTCAGTGGGCTATTTGCAATAAAATTGGAATTTATTAACATTTACCGAAATTTTTTGGTCAGCGCGGATCGATTTGAAAATGTAATGCAATGAGTATATTAACGAACTTAATTAATTAATGATTAATCAGTTTAACTAATCGTTTTCTTTTTTATATTCATTCTCCTCTTTGAAAAAGTTTTTCCACTGTCAATGGTAAAATTTTTCACGAAAAATGTAATAGTTTGTGGATCTTTTGTTATTCAATTTTGTATTTTGAAGCATTGAATCGAACTCACAAATAAGCTAAAAGTTACTGAACAGCTAAAGTGTTTACTGGATTGCATTAAGGATTTTTTTTTTAGTTTATTTATCCAAACTTTTTTTTTCAAAAAACTCTTGAGCTTCAGAATTTGAGTATCTTCGTCTAACTGAATTCCGTGCTATATTCAAAAAGACAGTCAGGATCGTTTCCATCGACGACAGTTTTAGTATAATAGTTTTTGGAAGTTTTCTCTTCTTCAGTACCAGCTAAAAAAAAGTTCGAAACTTTTTTACTGGAGTGCTGGAAAAATGTAACTATCGCTTTAAATTTAGTATAGACCACTGAATCAGAAGATTTTTCTTGACAGTGCAAAACTAAGCTTTGTGAAAAATAGAAAGTCCTCTAAATTTAACCAAAAAACTGAAAATCCTTCTTTAAAATATTAAAAAGGAAATTTCTAAAAAAGGAAAGATTCGTGCCTGTCGTGTGAATAAAATCAAACGTCTGTTCAGTTTTCACTGATCGAAAACATGATTAACTGTTTAACTTCAAAATTCCAGGCTTTTCACGTTGAAAAATTTATGCTCATTGTGTAACTTTCATCTAGATCGGAATTGTCCATAGAATATTTTTCAGCTGATCGGAAATGTCCTGTTGCAAAGATTCCTGTCAGAAGTTTAAATAAAATTTCTTCTTCTATTCAGGTGATTCTGTATAACCTGTTCATATTTCTCTGATCGAAGACTCAGAAATGTGTTCTTAAATTGTTGGTTACTATGGGCTGTAGATCGCTCTTTACTAGGTTGCGATTACTGCTGCAACAATGATTTTATGCACTTTGTCGCTGTGTGGGAAATGAAGAGAATTGAAAGAGAGATCAAGAGAATGAATAAGGAACAGAAAAGAGAGAGAATAAAATATTTTACCTTCCATGCTGATTCTTTCTAACTGAAAATTAAAATTATTATTCGAATCAGTCACTCTTGAAAAATGGTTACACATAGTTTACATTTTCTTTTCAATATATTCCAATTTGCTTCAATTATAGTTAGAATCAGAGTTACTCCTTAAAAGTGGTTGCATACAGTTTCAATATTCGTTTCAATTTGTTTCAATTATTATTCGAATCAGAATTGCTCCTGAAAAATAGTTGCACATAGTTTTAATATTCTTTTCAATAAGTTTCAATTTGTTTTATTTTATTATTCGAATCAGACTTAATCCTGAAAAATAGTTGCACTTAGTTTCAATACTCGTTTCAATTTTTTTCCCTTTTTTCAATTATTATTCAAATCAGAGTTACTCCTGAAAAATAGTTGCAGATAGTTTAAATTTTCTTTTCAATATAGTCCAATTTGCTTCAGTTATTATTCGAATCAGAGTTGCTCCTTAAAAGTGGTTGCATACAGTTTCAATATTCGTTTCAATTTGTTTCAATTATTATTCGAATCAGGATTACTCCTGAAAAATAGTTGCACATAGTTTTAATATTCTTTTCAATAAGTTTTAATTTGTTTTAATTATTATTCGAATCAGACTTTATCCTGAAAAATAGTTGCACTTAGTTTCAATACTCGTTTCAATTTTTTTTTTCCCTTTTTTCAATTATTATTCAAATCAGAGTTACTCCTGAAAAATAGTTGCAGATAGTTTAAATTTTCTTTTCAATATAGTCCAATTTGCTTTAATTATTATTCGAATCAGAGTTGCTCCTTAAAAGTTGTTGCACATGGTTTCAATATTCCTTTCAATATGTTTCAATTTGTTTCAAGTATTATTCGAATCAGAGTTACTGCTGATAAATAGTTGCACATAGTAATATTCTTTTCAATAAGTATCAATTTGTTTTAGTTATTATTCGAATCAGAGTTACTCCTGAAAAATCGTTGCACTTAGTTTCAACACTCGTTTCAATATTTTTATTTTTCATTTATTATTCAAATCAGAGCTACTCCTGAAAAATATTTGCACATAATTTTTATATTCGTTTTAATTTGTTTCAGTTATTATTAGCATCAGAGTTACTCCTGAAAAATAGTTGCACATAGTTTTTAAGTTTCTATTTGTTTTAATTATTATTCGAATCAGAGTTACTCCTGAAAAATAGTTGAACCTAGTTTCAATACTCATTTCAATATTTTCTTCTTTTTTTTCAATGTTTATTCAAATCAGAGTTAATCCTGAAAAAATAGTTGCACAGAGTTTCAATATTCGTCTCAATATGTTTCAATTTGTTTCAGCTATTATTCGAGTCAAATTTACTCCTGAAAAGTGGTTGCATATAGTCTCAATATTCGTTTCAATTCGTTTCAATTATTATTCGAATCATTTGTTTTAATTATTATTCGAATCAGAGTTACTCCTGAAAAATAGTTGCTTATTGTTTCAATATTCGTCTCAATATGTTTCAATTTGTTTTAATTATTATTCGAATCAGAGTTGTTAACCTGAAAAATAGTTGCTTAGTTTCAATATTCGTTTCGATATTTTCTTTTTTTTTCAATTATTATTCAAATCAGAGTTACTCCTGAAAAATAGTTGCACATAGTTTAAATTTTCGTTTCAAATATTTCAATTTACTTCAATTAATATTCGAATCAGAGTTGCTCCTTAAGAGTTGTTGCACAGTTTCAGTATTTATTTCAGTTTGTTTCAATTATTATTCGAATCAGAGTTACTCCTGAAAAATAGTTGCGCATAGTTTTAATGTTCTTTTCAATAAGTTTCAATTTGATTTCATTATTATTCGAATCAGAGTTATTCTTGAAAAATTGTTGCACTTAGTTTCAATACTCATTTCAATATTTTTCTCTTTTTCCATTATTATTCAGATCAGAGTTTCTCCTGAAAATAGTTGCACATAGTTTCAATATTCGTCTCAATATGTTTCAATTTTTTCAGTTATTATTCGAGTAAAAGTTACTCCTGAAAAGTAGTTGCAAATAGTTTCAATATTCGTTTCAATTTGTTTAAATTATTATTCGAATCAGAGTTACTCCTGAAAAGCTGTTGCAAATAGTTTCAATATTCGTTTTAATATGTTTCAAGTTGTTTCAATTATTAGTCAAATCAGAGTTACTCCTGAAAATTTTTTGCATACAGTTTCCATATTTTTTTAATATGTTTGAACTTGTTTTAATTATTATTCAAATCAGAGTTACTCCTGAAAATAGTTGCACATAGTTTGAATATTCTTTTCAATATGTTTGAATTTGTTTTAATTATTATTTGAATCAGAGTTACTCCTGAAAAATAGTTGCACATACTTCCAGTATTCGTTTTAATATGTTTAAATTTGTTTTAATTATTATTCGAATCAGAGTTACTCCTGAAAAATTGTTTCTTAGTTTCAATACTCGTTTCAATATTTTTCTCCTTTTTTTCAGTTGTTATTCAAATCAGAGTTACTCCTGAAAAATAGTTGCACATAGTTAAATTTTCTTTTCAATATATTCCAATTTGCTTCAATTATTATTCGAATCAGAGTTGCTCCTTAAAAGTTGTTGCACACAGTTTCGATAATTTTTTCAATATGTTTTAAGTTTTTTCAATTATTATTCGAATCAGAGTTACTCCTGAAAAATAGTAGCGCATAGTTTTAATGTTTTTTTCAATAAGTTTTGATTTGTTTGAATTATTCGAACCAGAGTTATCCCTGAAAAATAGTTGCACTTAGTTTCAATGCTCATTTCAATATTTTTCGCTTTTTTTCGATTATTATTCAAATCAGAGTTACTCCTGAAAAATAGTTGCACATAGTTTCAATATTCGTCTCAATATGTTTCAGTTTGTTTCAGTTATTTTTCTAGTCAAAGTTACTCCTGAAAAGTGGTTGCAAATAGTTTCAATATTCGTTTCAATTTGTTTCAATTATTAATTAAAAGACTTTTCAACGCAATAAGTTTTTTTTTTTAAAGTAAAGAACTCCATTAAACCAAAAATGAACAAAAATAGAATCAAATAATCTACCAAGAATATAACTACCACAAATCAGTATCAATAAATAAATGAAACCAAAATCAAACAGAAATTAAAATAAATAACCGAGTCAAACTGAAAAGGAGCAGAAATTAATATGAGTAGGGTTCTAAACCCCAAGCTTTCTAAAAGCCAGAATATAATTTTTACTTTACTGAAAAAAATTCAAATAGATTTACTTGAAAAATCTGCATTGTCAGTTTAATGTACATATGCTGCTATTTATTCCTTAAAATCTTAATTGACTTTTGATTTCTTAAAGTTAGAAAAGTGAAAACATTTAAAAGAATTTTTTTCAGTAAAGTACAAATTATATTCTGTCTTTTAGTAAGCTTGGGGTTTAGAACCCTACTCGTATTAATTTCTGCTCGTTTTGAGTTTGACTCTTATTTGTTTTAATTTTTGTTTGCTTTGGGTTTCATTTATTTATTAACACTGATTTGTTGTTGTTGTATTCTTGGTAGATTATTTGATTCTATTTTTGTTTATTTTGGTTTAATGGAGTTCTTTATTATTTTTTTTTAAAACTTATCTTGTTGAATTTTTTTTTAATTAATTTCTGTTCGTTTTATATTGACATAGTTTGTTGCTGGGAGAAAGACTGAGCCTCTTCTAAAGTTAAACAACCATCCCTTCCATTAAAACCTTAAGTAAACCCTAGACATAGCTCACAGTCCTTGCTCTTAATCTCTGGGGATTGTTTCAACCCCAAAGACCATGTTATGTGGTAAATAGACCATTCTGAATAGAATAGCTATCTCAAAATTTCTATTAAATGCACTTCGGGACAATACAACGTGTGTGTGTGTGTGGGGGGGGGGTAGCTGCCCTCCGATCACTTTGACTCTTAAAAAGAACTCTAGAACGTCTGATTACTAATCCAATGAGCCCCCTCTGAAGTTTATATGACCACGCTTTCTACAAAAACCTTATATGTCCCCAGGGCATAACTTACAACCCTTACCCTTGAGGACTGGTGGTTTTGTTATCCTCAAAGACATTTTCAAAGACCGTTCTGACATGCTGAACAAAATGGCTATCTCAAAATTTTGATTGGAAGTGTCTGGGGAAATTATGGGCGTGGTAGGGTGAGGCATTTGCCCTTTGATCACTTTTTACTAATAAAATACGCACTAGTCTTCTCAATTTCCATTCAAATGAGCCCTTTTTGAAGCTTCTACGACAAAACTTTCAATAGAAACCTTATATGCCCCAAGGGCATAATTTACGACCCTTGTCCTAAGGGATATGGGGGGGGAGGATTGTCATACTCAATGACATAGTTTCCACACCTTCGAACTACGTTGAACAAAATGGCCATATCAAAATTTTCATCGGAAATGTTTGGGGAAATGATGGGCGTGGGGGATTCTCCTCCGAATACATTCGACTACTAAAAGGTTGATAGCCCTTTCAATTTCCAATCGAATGAGCACTTTTCTATTAAAAACATTATATGCCCCCAGGGCATAACTTACAATCTTAGCCCTGAGGGCTGTGGGGGGGGGGGGTGTCATCCGGAAAGACCAAATTTCCAGAACTTTCAACTACGTTCAACAAAATGGCGATCTCAAAATTTTGATTGGACGTGTTTGGGGAATTGGTGGGCGTGAGAGGGGGGTTAGTTACCCTCCAATCACTTTCGAATATTAAAAGGGCACTAGCCCTCTCAATTTCCAATAGAATGATCCCTTTTTGAAGTTTCTACGACAACGCTATCCATAAAAACCGTATATTCCCCCAGGGAATAACTTACCTCCTTTACCCTTGGGGCTCTCGGGGGTTTGTCATCCTCAAATACATAATTTCCAGAACTTTCAACTACGTTGAACAAAATGCCTATCTTAAAACTTTGATTGAATGTATTTGGGGAAATAGTGGGCGTAGCTCCTTCAATTTCCAATCAAATGAGCCCTTTTTGAAGTTTCTACGGCAACGATTTCTTTAAAAACCTTATATGCCCCAGGGCATAACTTACAAACCTTGCCCTGAGGGCTCTGAGGGGGTTATCATCCTCAAAGACCGAATTTCCAAAACTTTCAACTACGTTGAACAAAATGGCTATCTTAAAATTTTTATTGGATGTGTTTTGGAAAAGGGTCGTCGTGAGAGGGGGGTTAGTTGTTCTTCAATCACTTTCGATTATTAAAATGGGCACTAGCCCTTTCAATTTCTAATCGAATGAGCCATTTTTGAAGTTTTTTCAGCATCGCTTTCAATAAAAACCTTTTATGCCCCCAGGGCATAACTTACAACCCGTGCCCCGAGGGCTGTAAGGGGGTGGTCATCCTCAAAGACATAATTTCTAGAACTTTCAACGACGTTGAACAAAATGGCTATCTGAAAATTTTGATTGGATGTGTTTGGGGAGATGGTGGGTGTGAGAGGGGGGGAGAGGTTAGTTACCTTCAATCATTTTCAACTATTAAAAAGGGCACTAGCCATTTAAATTTCCAATAGAATTTAAATGCCCTTTTTCAAGTTTCTGTGACAATGCTTTCTATAAAAACCTTATATGCCCCCAGGGCATAACGTACAACCCTTGTCCTGAGGGCCCTGGGGTGGGGGAGGTGTCATCCTCAAACGTAATTTCCAAAACTTTTAATTACGTTAAATAAAATTGGTTATCTGAAAATTTTGATTGGATATGTTTGCGGAAAAGGTCGACGTGACAGGGGGGTAAATTGCCCTCCAATCACTTTCGGCTATTAAAAACGGCACTAGACCTTTGAATTTCCAATCGAATGAGCCCTTATTCAAGTTCGTATGACAAAGCTTTCAATAAAAACCTTATATAACCCCAGGGCATTACTTTTAACCCTTGCCCTGAAGACTGTTGGAGGATTGTCCTGCTCAAAGAAATAATGATTGGATGTGTTTGGGGAAATGGTGGGCTTGGAAGAGGTGTTAGTTGCCTTACAATAACTTTCGACTATTGAAAAGGGCACTAGCCATTTCAATTTCCAATCGAATGAGCCCGTTTTGAAGTTTCTACGACAATACTTTCTATGAAAACCTTTTATGCCCCCAGGGCATAACTCACAGCCCTTGCGCTGAGGGCTGTGGGGGGGAGTGTCATCCTCAAAGATCCAATTTCCAGAACTTTCAACTACATTTAACAAAATGGCTATCTAAAAACTTGGATTGGATGTGTTTGGAGAAAAGGTTGGCGTGAGAGGGGGTCTAGTTGCCCTCCAATCACTTTCGACTATTAAAAAGGGCACTAGCCCTTTGAATTTCCAATCGAATGAGCCCTTTTTCAAGTTTTTACGACAAAGCTTTCAATGAAAACCTTATATACCCCAAAGGTAGAACCTACAACCTTAGCCCTGAGGGCTCTGGGGAGAGTGTCATCCTCAAAGACCTAATTTCCAAAACTTTTAACTACGTTGAACAAAATGGCTATCTAAAAATTTTGATTGGATATGTTTGGGGAAATGGTGGGTGTAGTAGGAGGGGGGTTCAGTTACCCTCCAATCTCTTTTGACTATTTAAAAGGGCACTAGCCCTCTTAATTTCCAATTGAACGAGCCCCTTTTGAAGTTTCTACGACAACACTATCTATAAAAACCGACAAAGCTTTCAATATAAACCTTATATGCCCCCAGGGTATAACTTACAACCTTAGCCCTGAGGGCTCTGGGGAGGGTGTCATCCTCAAAGACCTAATATCCAAAACTTTCAACTACGTTGAACACAATGGCTATCTCACAACTTTGATTGAACGTGTTTGGGGAAATGGTGGGCCTGAGAGGGGGTTTGTCACTCTGCATTCACTTTCGACTATTGTAAAAGGCACTAGCCCTTTCAATTTCCAATCAAGTGAGCCCATTTCCAAGTTTCTATGACAAAGCTTTCTATAAAAACCTTATATGTCCCCAAGGGGTATCCCTGTTGGGTTATGCCCCCAACTTACAACCCTTGCTTTGAGGGCTCTGAGGGGGGTTATCATCCTCAAAGACATAATCTCCAGAACTTTCAACTACGTTGAAAGAAATGGATAACTCAAAATTTCCATGGGTTGTGTTTGGGGAAATGGTGCGCGTGAGAGGGGTGTTAGTTGCCCTTTCAACTACGTTGAACAAAATTTCTGAGGGCTGTGGGGGAGGGGGTTTTCATCCTCAAAGATCTAATTTCTAGAACTTTCAACTACATTCAACAAAATGGCTATTTTAAAATTTTGATTGGATGTGTTTGTGGAAAAGATGGGCGTGAGAGGGGGGTTAGCTGCCCTCCAATCACTTTCAACTATTGAAAAGGGCACCAGCCCTTTGAATTTACACTCAAGTGAGCCCGTTTTCAAGTTTCTGCGACAAAGCTTTCAATAAAAACTTTATATGTCCCCAGGGTATAACTTATAACCTTAGCCCTGAGGGCTCTCGGGAGAGTGTCATCCTCAAAGACCTAATTTCCAGAACTTTCAACTACATTAAACAAAATGGCTTTCTGAAAATTTTGATTGGATGTGTTTGGGGAATGATGGGCGTGAGGGTTGGGGGGGGGGGGTGTTAGTTACCCTCCGATCACTTTCGACTATTAAAAAGGGCACTAGTTCTCTTAATTTCCAATTGAATGAGCCCCTTTTGAAGTTTCTACGACAACACTATCTATGAAAACCTTATATGCCCTCAGGACGTAACTTACAACCTTTGCTCTGGGGGCTCTGGGGGATTTGTCATCCTCAAATAAGTAATTTCCAGAACTTTACAACTACGTTGAACAAAATGGCTGTCTCACAACTTTGATTGAATGTGTATGGGGAAATGGTGGGCCTGAGAGGGGGGTTTGTCACTCCATTCACTTTCGACTATCATAAAAGGCACTAGTCCTTTCAATTTCCAATCAAATGAGCCCTTTTTGAAGTTTCTACGACAAAACGTTCTATAAAAATATTATATGTCTCCAGGGGGTATCCCTGTTGGGTTATGCCCCCAACTTACAACCTTTGCCATGAGGGCTCTAAGGGGGTTATCTTCCTCAAAGACCTTATCTCCAGAACTTTCAACTACGTTGAAAGAAATGGATAACTCAAAATTTCCCTTGGATATGTTTGGGAAAAAGGTGGGCATGAGAGGGGGGTTAGTTGCCCTCCAATCAGTTTCGACTATTAAAAAGGGCACTAGCCCTTTGAATTTCATGTCGAATGAGCCCTTTTTGAAATTTCTACGACAAAGTTTTCTTCAAGAACCTTATATGCCCCCAGGGCGTAACTTAAAACCCTTGCCCTTAGGACTGTGGGGGAGTGTTCTCCTCAAAAACATAATTTCTATCTGGAAATCGACTACGTTGAACAAAATGGTTATCTCAACATTTTTGGATGTGTCTGGGGAAATGGTGGGCGTTGAAGGGGTTTTAGTTGTCTTCCAATCACTTTCAACTATTAAAACGGGTACTAGTCATTCCAATTTCCAATCGAATGAGCCCTTTTCGAAGTTTCTCCGACAACTTCTTTGATACAAAGTGCCCTGGTATAAAGGAAAAAAAATAATAATACATTGCCAACATGCCGATGCCAACATCGTTCTTTGCTTAGGGAGCGCTATTGCGCTGCCTATGATTATTCGAATCAGAGTTACTCCTGAAAAGTAGTTGCACATAGTTTCAATATTTGTTTCAATTATTATTCGAATCAGAGTTACTCCTGAAAAATAGCTGCACATAGTTTCAACATTCGTTTCAATATGTTTGAATTTGTTTTAACTATTATTCGAATCACAGTTACTCCTGAAAAATAGTTGCACACTGTTTCAATATTCGGTTCGGTATGTTTGAATTTGTTTTAATTATTATTCGAATAAGCGTTACTCCTGTGAAAATAGTTGTCCATAGTTTCAATATTCGTCGTTTCAATTTGTTTTAGTTATTATTCGAATCAGAGTTACTTCTGAAAAGTAGTTGCACATAGTTTCAATATTCGTCTCAATATGTTTCAGTTTGTTTCAGTTATTATTCGAGTCAAAGTTACTCCTGAAAAGTGGTTGCAAATAGTTTCAATATTCGTTTAAATTTGTTTCAATTATTATTCGAATCAGAGTTACTCCTGAAAAATAGTTGCACATAGTTTTAATATTCTTTTTAATAAGTTTACCTTTTAGTCTGGGACCCACCCGAAGGAATGTGCACTATTTCAGTTTGTGAGTGGTCAGTGAAATGACCGAGATTTTTCTGTACCGAAGGACAGAGCATGACCTGCTGATCCCGGGAAGGCCCGCTATACGGTATCAGACGCTAGCATCAGCAGCTATAGCAGTTCAAAGTTGCCTTTCCGCTTCTTTTTTTCTCGGCTAGCAACGCTTATCTTTTAGTTGTTTTGATGTGCATTCTGCAGCTCCAATCTTTTTCTTGGATGGTTGGTAAGTGTTAAGCTAACAAGCGACTATCGTAAACTGGATTCAATGCTTGTATTCTGCCATGAAATACTTTCCTGGAAACTTTTGTAAAAAGGAAACTGGACCCAGACACAGGAATCGGAGGCAAACATGGTGGTCCTGAAAACTCACCGCTACTGGAAGAGATCTACTCTTGTGAGCAACTTCATAGAAAAAAAATTTCCCAAATTTGAGATACTTCATCTGTTCAACAGACCAATAAGTTCCAACAAACATGAGACTGTCGCATCTGCCAGACCCTTCTCTTTTAATTCTCAACATCAAAAACAGTTTTGGCCGAAAGGAGAAAGAAATACTTGAGAAAAACCACATGGTATCCAAACTAGGCGTACAGTAGTGTTAGCTATTTCTGGCGGTTGATTAATTACCGGCATTTTGAACTTCATTTTTTGTACTTTCATTAGGGAGTTCCAGATATTTCTGGCTATCTCAAAAATTGATAATTGGCTTCAGCTTTTCACTTTCTTTTTTTTTTTTTTGTCTTTTTTTGTCTGTTTAGCCTTTTTTTTGTCATGATGGTGAAATATACAATCATAGAAATGGTGTTAGGGTTTTGAAAAGGTGCCTGCAGTCTATTTTACACTGATCTGTGTGCTCTTTTCAGACATGGAACAGATTATTTCAAAGAAGCTGCAGTATGGCTCAAGTCCGAAGAAAATTAAAAGACTGAAGTTCAGTGAATGTGTCATCTGCCAGACAGAAACGGACGAGAAGCTGTCAAATATGAATAGTTCTGACCGGCTTTTGCAAACGCTTCAGAGCTGTCAAACCAAGCAGTATATGTACTTACTGACTGAAGCATCTAAGGGAGATTTCATGGAAAAGAGCCCAAAGTGGCATTTGAGCTGTCAGCAGCGTTTTTTCCACAGCTTTAGCTCTAAGGACCATGAAGACAAAAAAAACGTTAGACCAGGGAGTTCGAGGAAAAGAACGAGATCGTTTTCCACAGAGAGCTCATTTTCATATGGTTCCTGTTGTTTGTTCTGTGGCAAGAAAAAGACTTGAAGAATAAACAGAACAAAATGAGCAAGTTCGAGTCTTCCGACGTCTGCCATAAAGTTCAGGAAAAAGCTAAGACACTCATCTCTTCTAATCCAGAAGTTTTAGAGAGATGTGCAGGTAAAGACTTACTTGCCCACGGTACTTCTTACCACATGAAGTGCTACAAAAAGTTCATGGCGTCAAAACCTAAGGATGAATTTGGATATTATGATCCTCTTAAACTTGTATACGATCAGTTTTTGCAAGACGTTGGATCTAGAATGCAAGAGGGCAGAGTGTATTGCATTTCTGAGCTTAAAGTTAAACTAAAGAAGGTCCTAGAAAGCAGTGGCTTTGCTTTGGTCAGATCTAGCATGAAGAGAAGGAAGAAAAATCTTGGGTATCGCTTTGGTAAGACAATTGCAAAGTACGTATCTAGTGGCAAATTCTTTTATTATCTGAAGGTAGTTACTTCACCAGGTGCAGTTATTGCCCAAGTGAGAGAACTGATAACGTCGTTGGAAGAGACAACTGTAGTAGTGCAGTCGTCTGAAGAAGATAGTGACGGAAGTGAAAGTTCCAAAACCAGTTCGGACATTGCCTCACAGAGCTATCTGGAAAATTGTGAGACCGATACTGAGGCATCTGTGGAAGAGCAATCAGTGCCAGTTGAATCTGGCCCTAGCTTGACTGGAGCAAGTGGCAAATCTGATACGTTTGAGGCGGAAGATAGGAGACATTTTCCCTACTTGATGTTGAAACTCAAGTCTCAAATGGTAGAGAGTGTCCAAACGTATCAGTCTTCAGGAAGTACGGTTAATCTTTCGTACGATGCAGCAAATGATCTTGTTCCTCCGCTGCTGTTCAATATCTTGGCATACTTGGTAGCAGACATCTCAAGTCCACCTGAAGATACTAACACTAAATACGAACTTGACCGTAAAACCAAAGAAATTGTGCTCAATATTTGGCTATACTTTGACACTTACACATTTTATTCGTAGCTAAAAGCTGACGAAACCTAAAACTTTGGTCTTACAACGACACGCTAACATTTCTCAACAATATAGCGGTCGTTTCCGGAATCAGCATGGTCAGTTACGTTGGGTCCAACCTCCGTTTCGCGGTCATGTAGCTGACCACACCTGTGTCAGTTTTCAGAGGCTGGGTCCTAGACATTTAGTTTTAATTATTATTCGAAAAAGAGTTACTCCTGAAAAATAGTTGCTTAGTTTCAATACTCGTTTCAATATTTTTCTTCTTTTTTTCAATTATTATTCAAATCAGAGTTACTCCTGAAAAATAGTTGCACATAGTTTTAATAATGTTCTTTTCAATAAGTCTCAATTTGTTTTAGTTGTTATTCGAGTCCAAGTGACTCCTGAAAAATAGTTGCGCTTAGTTTCAATACTCATTTCAATATTTCTCTCTTTTTTTCGATTATTATTCAAATCAGAGTTACTCCTGAAAAATAGTTGCACATAGTTTCAATATTCGTTTTAATATGTTTCAATTTGTTTCAGTTATTATTCGAGTCAAAGTTACTCCTGAAAGTGGTTGCAATTAGTTTCAATATTCGTTTCAATTTGTTTCAATTATTGTTCGAATCAGAGTTACTCCTGAAAAGTAGTTTCACATAGTTTTAATATTCGTTTCAATATGTTTCAATTTGTTTCAATTATTATTTAAATAAGAGTTACTCCTGAAAAATAGTTGCACACAGTTTCAATATTCGTTTCAATATGTTTCAATTTGTTTTATTATTATTCGAATCAGAGTTACTCCTGAAAAATAGTTGCACATAGTTTAAACATTCGTCTCAATATGTTTCAATTTGTTTCAGTTATTACTCGAGCCAAAGTTACTCCTGAAAAGTAGTTTCAATTAGTTTCAATATTCGTTTCAGACCTACATCCTCGTGTCTAGACGTTGGAAAACGTCCGTCCTAAACACAGTCACGCTAGCTGGTGGCGACTTTGACAGCGACCACTCGCTTGTCATGTCTAGGTTCAAAACAAGACTTAAACAGCATCAAAATTCTAAGAAAACCCCCAAATTTCGAGTAGATCTACTGAAAGACGAGAACACACGTATGACCTATATCACCGTTCTATCTGAAAAAATTTCGGAGCTCACGTCGAGCTCTCCACTTATCCTGTCTAAGGAAGATATTGACAACCTGGTCACCAGGTTGTCAATATCTAGCAGCACAAATATCATATGTGATGTCGCTCATTCCACACTGGGTACCCAAAAAACATTCAGAAACCTTGGATACAGACGAGATCATCTCCCTCTGCGACGAAAAATGCCAACTCACGAACAAGCAAGATAAAGAAAGTAGGGACCAATACAAGCAACTCAAACGAGCTGTTGAGAAAACCATCAGACGTGCTCATCGTGCTTTTATTAAAGAAACGTTTGATCAATGTGGATCGGCCTTCAAGAAAGGAGACTCCCACTACATGGATAGAACAGTGCGGGAATTGGCCAAAAAGAAGGGCATCAAAGCGTGTTCCCTTCTCAACAAACATAGAAACCAAATACAATCCACAGATGGAATCCACTCTTGGTGGAAAAAACATTTTAAAAATAAACTTAATCTGGACATCTACCCAGACCCAAAAATTCTCGACACTTTCCCCATAACCTCTACAGATCCAAGTCCTCCCCCTCTTCACTCTGAAATAGAAGCAGCTATCAAAGACTTGAGGACAAACAAAGCTGCCGGCCCCGATGGAATCCAGCCCGAACTACTGAAAGTAAACTGCAAACCACTCCTTGACCTTTACCACAAAATTGCCACAGCTGCTTGGGAAAATGCCTTCAGCTTGGTGGAGATACCATTGAGTGGGTGGAAGGCTTCACCTACCTCGGGAGCTTACTTACTTCTGATAAACAACTCAAAGACATCAAGAGACGCCTGACACTTGCGAACTCCAGTTTTAAAGCTCTGATGCCCATCTGGAGGAATAAGAACTTAACAACAATTCTCAAAATGAGAATCTTCTACTCCCTCATTAGTCCGATCGCCATCTATACCTGTGAATCCTGGACACTTAAAATAGACGATCAATGCCGCCTAGCTGCCTTTGAAACCAAATCCCAACGACGCATCGCTGGTATCACCTACCACGACAGAATCTCCAACTCCAAGCTTCTCCATAATCTGAAGGTCAAATTTATAATACTGGACAAAATAAAACTAAAACAACTCAAATGGCTTGGACATACCCAACGCATGGCTAGCACTCTTCTTTCGAAGATAACCTTCGATGGACGAGTACACGGTTCTCGCCTTAGAGGTCGCCCTCCGAAGAAATGGAAAGAAAACTTCTCACTCTACAACCTGCCACAACTCTGCCGCCTGGCCGACAACTGAAGCACCTACAGGAGGCATATCAATGAACTGGTTAAAGAAGAGGCCCCAAAACGACCTTCAAGGACGGATGGGACATAAATCAAGTCATTCGTTTCAATTTGACTCAATTATTATTCGAATCAGAGTTACTCCTGAAAAGTAGTTGCACATAGTTTTAATATTCTCATTCAATATGTTTCAATTTGTTTCAGTTATTTTTCAAATCAGAGTTACTCATGAAAAATAGTAGCGCATAGTTTCAGTATTCGTTTCAGTATGTTTCAATTTGTTTTAGTTATTTTTTGAATCAGAGTTACTCCTGATAAATAGTTGCACATGGTTCTAATATTCGTTTCAATATTTTCCAATTTTTTTCAATTATTGTTCGAGTCAGAGTTACTCTTGAATAGTTGTATGCATATAGTTTCAATATTTGTTTCAATCTGATGTTTCAAAAAAAGAAAATGCTGCGAATGATCATTGTGAATACATTCTAGTACTGTTTCTACATAAAATTGAGGTTTTCATGACACAGGGGGAATATTCCAAGTTTAAAGATACAAAATTTGTGAATCACCTTCATACGATAACAATAAATGAAATAAAAGCGTAAATGTAATAAATTTTTAATGCTGTAGTCCGCAGTATCTAACATGAATTGATTTTTAGAACTGCCTGACCAGCACTTCCCCTAATAACATCCTTCTTGACTAACGATCGTCCGAGGCTCCATTCATTGCAAAAATTGTTTTGTCTTAGATTGTTTACGAAAGATTAACAAGAGCAAAAACTTAAAAAAAACGCATTCATGAAAAAAAGAGCAGGTTTTTTCTGCTGTCCTGAAAACCTTCTGTTTGTCAACATAAAAATAAAAACTCTTTTTGCTTCCTGGACCTACCTTAGTTCCATTCATGCTTCGAAACATTTTCTAACATTTTCTTTTGATTGCTTCAAAATTATTTAGTTCTTAGGGCGCCATGACATCTTTGTTAGTGTTACCACGTTGAACTCTGAAAATAAATAATCAAAACTAATTTAGCAATGTATGGCAACGTTGCTCGCCCTTGTAAATTCAAACATTAACAATCTGTTTATTCCCAAAGATACCTATAATTTCAAAAGAAAGCTGCACTTTCTTAAACTATATGGTGATGACATAGGTTCCTAGCTTTTTTTTTTCTTTTTCTTCGGTGATATGGTGATGACATAGGTTTCTAGCTAATATTTTACCGGTTTTCATTCCCGTCTTTTTTTCTGTTTTTTTTTTTTTTGGTATTCGCTACTACAAAAACTACATAACTGTGTGCGGAGGTATTTTCGTAAAAAAACTGAGAACATAAAAATAATTGTTTTCCCTCCTGGACCTACCTTAGGTCCATTCATGCTTTGAAACCGTAATGTTCTAGCATTTTTCACTCAAAATTATGGAGTTCTTAAGGTAGTATCACATTTTCAACGTTTGGCAACGTTGTCCTTATAAAGTCAAACATTAACTATCTGTTGATTCCCAAAGACAGCTACTCTGTCAAAGGAAAGCTAAGCCTTATTAAACTTTTTGGTTAAATAGGTTTTAGCTAATGTTTTTGCTAGTTTTCGACTCGTGTTTTTTTTTTTTTTTTTTTTTTTATTGTTATTATTATTCTCACTTGTCCTTTTGATTTTATTCTCACTGTCGTTGGTTCTTTAAGAATAAAAATGAAAGCATGCGAAAACTTTGAAATATATAGTCCTCCTTAAATGGTTAATCAAATATATCATAACCCCCCCCCCCCCCCCAAACACACACACACACACACACTTTCGTTTTTATTCTTAAAGAATTTCTGCTTCCCTGCGCAAGACTTTCCGTCCCTAAAGAACAAATTTACTAAAAAGTAAAAAAAAAAAAAAAATACTTTTATCTTATGCCTTGATACCCGAAACAATTTAAATTACTTGTGACTAAGAATAAAATGACATTTTCATAAAATTTGGTATTTTGTTATATTCCAAATATAGTTATATATTAATGGTTCCATAAAGATTTATATACCAATTCTATACTTCGAGCAGTTATAAAACTGTCATGATTTCCTACAATTTCAATGTTATGCCTGGGCCAGATTATAGTCACATTGACAGATAAAAAATGCACGATTACAGCTCCAACTATTTAAGCTCTTCGGAATTTCTTGAGTTGACCATTGTTCAACTTTAAATTATAAAATTTAAGATTGACCAATCAGAGCCATTATTTAAGGTATGAGCCTTTGAAGATAAAAAAGAAGGGAGCTTGCTATGATAGTTTTTATATCTGTAACAGGAATCTGGCAAAAGATACATAGTATTAGTAGAGAATAGCCGGGAACAAAATAGTGTTGGAACAAGTTTTTCAAACCAATTTCTTGCCATTTTGATTTTGTGTTTCTGTAACACAGATTTGGCATTAAAATTAAGTAAAATTTATCTCGTTTTTTTTAGGGTGTGACTATGGCGTGTCTCAGGCATTCGTCTTTAAATATCTCAATTTTTCTGGGTAGTGGAAAAAGCTTAGGTTTTATTTTTAGGGCATTTAGAGATAAATACGTTTTTAAGCTGCTATATTAACTATTTTTATTTCAGAGGTTAATGACATAAATGACTCGTCTCTTTCAGCAACACCAAGAATTAATGGGAGAAAAAATAAGTAATCAAAATGAAACAGCTTCTAATCAAGATTCGGATAAAATCCCCTCATCGGAGATACACGTGTTTTCAGAGTCAGGTGTAGAGCCACCACAGCCCAGTTCAAAGCCACATTCAGAAACAACCCCAGTGACATTTTCAATCGCTACAAATATTACAAAGAAGGCAGGACTACCAGGTTTTTCTGTTGTTTTTTTTTAAGTACATATGTTTTTTATCTTTATTTTTAGGAAATTAGTTTCTGGAATCAAATTCAAGGAGATAAACTTCATGATTACTGAGATGTAAAATCAAGGTAAATTTTACGACTGATTAGGTCGTAATAAAATATCTATAAAAAACTGCAATTTTTGTCAAATTTCAATATTTTTTAAATCCAAGATGTCACCGCATCCGTGTCCTATTTTTTGTGTTGTTTATTATGAGTGAGAAGAGTTAGGATTATTTTAGTTGCGGACCCCTCAGTGCCTACTTATTTCCGCAATAATTAATTAGTATATCTGGCTGCTGGATGTGAGTGAAATTTACTCATTTTTGAATAGGTGAAGTTAGATGCGAGCCGGCCTTTGTTTAGAGAAGATCCTTTTCTTTTGTGTGTGTTAATAGATGGTTTTCTTTTGTGTGCTTTAATAAAGTTATATGTCTTAAACCGAAGTGGATAAAGGATGCGAAATAGAAAGTGGTGTCAGGAGTGGGATTGTGGAACACGGACATTTCTGGAGTTAAAAGATAACATTTTTCATCTGAAAGTTTATGGCTGTAAATTAAGAAAAGAGTTTTTTTTACTTAAATTTTGGATTGAAATTGTTAAAAATTTTGAAATTGGTGATTAATATAACAAATTGTGATTTTGATTGAAAGTTTTGTTGCGGAGCAACGGGATTGAGTTAAATTTTTGCACAGGCTGTGATATTGGACTGTTTTTCTGAGCATTCCGGTATAGCGTTCGTTGCCTCGCATCTAGGTCACCTGTCCGATCGTGATTAGTTCGGTTTTCGGTAACAATTTCCTAATAATCGTATGCTATCGGTTACGTCAATCGGATTTTCGTCAAAATTTTCGGTCTATTCACTCGGTGCGCCAACGTATCGAGACCCGAGCGACGTTGCTGCTGGAAAGGCTAGGCGATTCACATAGCAATTTTTTGCGATTCATATCGGATTTGTCCGAGATTCATATACCATCGGAGCTATGCATATCGCTTTGTCCAAGGATTCATATCCTTGCGTTAATATTCATATCGTGCTCGCACGGGACTGATATCCTATCACAGCGATTTATATCGTGGGCACGGGATTCACATCCCACCGCAGCAATTCATATCGCATCTGAAAGGGATTCATATCTCACCGTGGCAATTCATGTCGCACTTGTTAGGTATTCACATCTCTGGTTCCGTATCCCAACTTTGTTGTCCGCAACAGCAACGCCAGTAGCAGCAGGATAATTGATGAGCAGTCAAGGGACAAATCACCTGCCCGAAGATTCTGAGACAATCAGTAGGCGTACTAGAAGTCAGACTAGAACGGAACAAAACTGATCCTCCCAAGAAAGAAGAATAAGCCAACTGTACCCCAGGTTGTATCAACTGCGCCAGTCATGAATTTGTCATAAGTGGATGTCATAGAGCTACTTAAGCAGACCTTATAGCTCTCATTGGATGGCATGAAGCAAACACGGCAGAGCCAGCTAGATCTCGTGATCCAATTGCATAATCATCTAGCTCCTTTAATCGATGCAATTGCTACAAATCAAGCAGCCATACAAAATTCCCCAGCAGCAGCAGTCAGTACAACAATCCAGATGACTAAGTTCGCAGACGACATGGACATTGACAGTTATATTACTACGTTTGAAAGGATAGCCACACAAAATAACTGGAACAGAAGTACCTGGGCTGTCAGACTGCAAAGTCAACTTACTGGGAAAGCAGCTGAGGCAGTTTCTGTGATAGATCCATCAGAAAGCTCTGATTGTGATGTGGTCAAGTCTACATTATTTCGCAGGTTTCTGATAACCCCAGAAAGTTATCGACATCGTTCAAGGACCACGCAAAAAGAAGCAAATCAGTCCTTCATGGAATACGAGAAAATATTAGAACAGCTTGAGGTCAAATAGTTAGAAGTGGCTGACTACAGTTCCGTCAACGACCCGGCTATTCTCCAAGGGTACATCAGCAGAATTTTTCGCCGACTGGCCGTTGAACAATTCATTAAGGTGATCAAGAATGCCCAGCTTTGTTTGAGACTGAGAGAGTTAGACCATCCCATCCCTTGAAACTGTTGCCAGACTGTTTTTGCAGATAGTTTCTTATTAGCAAGACAAGACGAGGTCGGCGAAAATTCAAAGGGATCTTCAAGAAACACTTCTCAGAAACCAACCAAGCCTAAACAGCCTTTCAAGAAACAAGAGAAGGAAGCAGATAGCTGGGAAAAGAGGACTGCGGAAGTTCAGATGAGAAAGACACCTTCGGGGGGCTTTAGTTGTGGGAAACCAGGACACTGTGCTAGAGACTGCAGGCCACCGCTGAAGACAAAGAAGGAAACCCTGCTAGCAAGACGTCCAAGTCCAGATAACGGTTCGGAGCGCTTCTACTATGAAGGAGAAGTTGTGAGCATACCAGTGACATTCCTGGTAGATAGCGGTGCAACTCTCACAATAATCCACAAGAAGTGCTTGAAAAGAGACGAGAGGATGGCACCTACCACAACAGAGATTTGCTGTGTTCACGGGGAAAGCAAATCGTATCCCATGCATCGTGTTCGCATGCAGGTTGGAGAAGGAGACAACTTCTTTAATGGGGAACTGGATATGGCTGTGTCTGAAAACCTTCCGGTAGGTGTAATTATAGGAAGTTGTTTTCCGAAGTTCATGGAGCTTTGCACTCGGAAGCCAATATCCGAAAAACCTTCCATCAGCATCTTCCTATATACAAGAGGAAGAAGCTATTTTCATAACAAGGATTACCAGGATGTCGCAGACGAAGAAGCTGAGATGGGTATACCAGAAAAGTATTTCGCAGCTATTGATCTACCTGTGGAAGATCATACGAAGAAGCTGGCTAAAAGTCGTACAGAGTGGCGAAATGCAAAGAAGGCCTAAAGAGCCAATCAACAACTGCTCAGTCGACAACGTGCATCCGGCTGAGCTGACTTCAGAACAACTGGCAGAACTGTAGAAGAAAGATCTCACACTCACTTGTTCGTTCAAGAAAGTAGGCGATAGTCAAAATTACGTTCTGAACCAAGGACTTCTATACCGGAAAACACATTCGCGGATTGGGAACGAGGAAGTTTACCAGCTTGTTTTCCCAAGCCAGTACAGACCTTCTATAATCAAAATTTCACACGATTCACCGCCTAGTGAACTGTGAGAACACAGGAACTCTCTGTACTGCAGACCGGATCCTTCATCAATTCTTCTCGCCTGGGGTACGTCGAGACATCTGGCAGTATGTGAGAACCTCTGAGCCTTGCCAACTCCTGGCTAAAAACAAGGTGAAAGAGATGGTTCCAATGCTCCGTCTACCGACGATTGACAAACCGTTTAAGAGGATTACGACGGACATACTTGGTCCCTTCATACCTTCCAAGAATGGACATAGATTCCTGTCAATCATCCCAGACTACTGCACTTGCTACCCTGATGCCATCCCGTTGCGAATAACCAATGCCAAGGAAATCGCAGAAGTTCTTGAGCAGTACTTGTGTAAGAATTGGGTACCGGAAGAAATTCTGACGGACCAAGGATCCAACTTTGTGTCACAGAGCTTACAGGAAGTATATAAGCTGCACGGCATGAAGTCGATCCGGACATTACCATTTCATCCACAGACAGATGGTCTGTGTGAACACCTCAACGGGACTCTTGTCCACATGCTAAAGAAGTACGTGTCTGAAAACCCGAAAGATTGGGACCGCTATTTCCCATACGTACTCTTCGCACACAGAGAGCCGCCACTGGCTTCAACCAAGTTCAGCTCTTTTGAGCTGCTACATGGACAAAGACCTAGGGGACCCCTTGAAATTGTGAAGGAGCAATGGGAAGGTCAACACCAGACTTTGAGATCGAGTCGGCCCGCCCGCGATCTCCTCTCGACAAGAGAAATACTCCGGTCTATACTTACAGAAGCAAGAAAGAATCTCGAAGCTGCGTTGGAAAAACAGAAGAAACAGTACGACAAGAAGACAAAACATAGGGAAGTTCATATTAGCGACGAAGACCTGGTCTTACTACCTGTCGGTGTTAACAAACTAGACACTAAGTGGCAAGGCCCGTTTCGTGTCCCACGGAAAATCGGACGCGTCAACTATGAAATTTTACTACCAGACGCCAGGAAGAAAACCAAAATTCTCCACATAAATTTGCTTCGCAAATCCGAAATCGAAAGGCGGTCGACAAGCTTTTCTCTGAGTATCTTTGAAGCAGCTACCATCCCAGTTCTGGACACTGAAGTTTCTTTTTCAGCTAAGGAAGATGACTTCGAGGTGCTCAAGGCTTTGCTCGACCATTTGAGTGAAACAAAGAAGAAAGAACTGTTAAACATTCTTGGAGAACTTCGTGGGGCCTTCATCACATTGATACAGAAGGATCACAACCAATTCGCCAGTGGCCTTATCAAATCCCTCAGAGCAGAAAACAAGCCATAAAGGAGGAGGTTCAACGAATGCTTGAGCTTTGGATCATCCAACTGTCAACCAGTCCTTGGTGTTCTCCGGTGGCGGTAGTAGCAAAAGCAAACCAAATCATCCGCTTCTGTCTGGACTTTAGAGCTTTCAACCGGAATTCGAAATTTGACTCCTATCGATTTCCGAGGATATATGAGCTTTTGGAAACTTTGGGAAACAAGAAAGTCTTCAGTATTCTCGACCTCACAAAAGAATACTGGCAGAACGAAGTAACTAAAGAAAGCATGGAGAAAACAGCTTTTCAAAACGAGTCAGGGCTGTATGAGTTCTGCGTTCTCCCATTTGGCCTACATGGAGCGCCCGCAACATTTCAGCGTCTGATGGACCTTATACTACAGGACTGCCGTCATTTCGCGAGAGCATATCTGGACGATATTATCATATTCAGTGAGGATTGGCAGGAACATCTGGTTCATGTACAAGAAGTCATGAGACGAATCACGGAAGCAGGTATAAAGATCCACCCAAAGAGGTGTAGCTTTGCAAGATCAGAAGTCCAGTATTTGGGACACATTGCTGGTAGTGGCAAGATAACACCCATCGAGAGCAAGATTGATGCTGTCCTAAAGCACCCGTCACCCACTTCGAAGAAAGATCTGCGTTCCTTTTTAGGCATGGCTGCTTACTATCAGAGATTCATCTGCGATTTATCTGGTCTAGCAGCACCACTTACAGTGATGCTACTGAAGCGCTGCCCAAATTCATTTACTTTGGACGACCGTCAAGAGGAAGCTTTCAAACAGCTGAAAGAACCACTTATGAGAGCCCCTGTCTCTCACACACTGCCGATTTCATCAAGAATTTTGTGTTGCAGACGGCCGCTTCAAATATTGGGCTTGTAGTAGGTCAGACCCAGCTTGACGATGATGGCGAGCATCCAATAGCTTACAAAAGCAGGAAATTCATTGCATCAGAGCAGAACTACTCGAAAGTGGAGAAAGAAGTGTTGGCATTGAAATGGGGAATAGAGAGCTTTTCCTTTTATCTTCATGGTCGAAAGTTTTTCGTCGAAACTGACCATAATCATTTGAAATGGCTTAACGGTTCTAGGAGTAACAACAAACGACTCAACCGTTTTTCTTTAGCACTCCAGGAATTCCAGTTCGACATCCGTAGCCGACCTGGAACTCAGAACTGAAATGCTGACGCACTATCCCGTTCAGTGTAGATAGTTTGTATGTTGGTTCTTTTTGTTTATTTTTTTTTTTTTTTTTTTGTTTAGATGAAACCCCAAAACTGGCCAGCCTGCTTCAGAAGAATTTTGGAGACGACAGTGTCTGGTGATCGCTACTGGATTCTTAAACGAGCCCAGAGAAAGGAACCAGAGTTTGCCAGGTTTTACAATCTACAAATCTCTGGTACCGCCGATGAGGAAGGTGCCTACTACGAGCTCCATCAAGGACTCTAGTGCCGTAAAAAATAAAAGAAAAGATGGCAGTTG